>NC_083580.1:54162945-54462945 GCF_027579695.1 Neoarius graeffei
GATGTTTTATCATGAGCCATGTACAGTATCCTAATGTTTTTTGTTTCTGAGTTACATGCTCGTTTGAAGGACTTGATGTACTAAATAACATAGTTGCACCCGGTAGTGTTGAAATTGGTAAACACCGCAGTTGCGGACATTTTGTAGCCTAAAATGATGTTATGATAAGCTTTAATAAAATGCCCGGTCATTTGCCCCGCCCCCGGCCCGGCTCTGACTTGTTCCGCCACTGTCACTGATGTCACTGTTTGCGCTGCTTAACGACATCACGTGACGTCCACCCACTTTCGCTAACTCCACCCAATGTGTCCACCCACTTCCAGCCAGCACGGTTCAGCGCGATTGTAGTCGAAATGCAACTTCAATAGCCCCGCTCAGCTCGACTCAGCACGGCACGGCTCAGCCGCGTTTGTAGTGGAAAAGCGGCATAATAAATCAAACTTTTGCATTAGTGATTTTAAGTTTGCACTGCTACTAGTTTGGTATCTTGGTGGCCACCTATCAATAGTGTCATCCAGAGTAATATTAAAGTCTCCCCCTATAATTAGATGAGCATTAGGAAATCTGGCCAGCCAATAACAAATTTTCTTTTCCACGATAGTAAGCAAAGTTTTGTTATCAGATACTAAGTTATATCCATAAATGTTAATTAAAATAAAGTTGGAGTTGTGAGTGTCCACAACCTGACATACATAGTGACCATTCTTATCACAGTCAGTATGTAATATACCCCCTGTAAAATTATTTTTAAGAGTGCAAACTCCAGCAGAACGTTGTGTAGCATGTGAGAAAAAGGCCTCATTCCCCCACTGAGATTTCCAAAAGTGCACATCATCATTAACAGTATGAGTCTCCTGAAAAAAACAGAAATCAGTTTTGCATTGTTTTCCAAATAAAAATAAAGCTTTTCGTTTCAAGTTATCCCTTAAACCCCTGGCGTTGAGAGAAACTACAGATAACGACAAACTTGTGTTATAAAGATGAACTTAAACGCGCTAACCGCACAGCTCTTACCCTGAGAACTATGAAGGAATGATACGAGAGCAGCATCATATAATGGTAAAAGGAAATGTAAATACAGCTTAAGTTTAGCCATCAAACTTTTGCAAAATACCCAGCACAAATGTCAAGGGCAACATAAGGTACAAGTGTGGTGGATTGTAGTTGCCATACTCCTTAAATCAACCTGGAAGAGATATCTCCTGTCTCTCAATGAAGGCACGGCCACCTACAAAGTAAGCGATTTTCCCAGCCTTGCGTGCTTCACTCACAAGCGGCCAGAACTTCATCCTCGATTCCCTATCGGCTTTGCAGAGATCTTCCGCGAAGCGCAGACCGTTCTCTTTGAGGTAGGATGAATTCTTTGCTGCAGCCCACACGGCTGCTCTGTGTACACGAGAGGAGAACTGTATGATGATGCCTCTGGTGGCGTTCAGTTTCTTCACCCCGACGCGGTGCACTGTGTCGATAACATCTGGGAGTCGTTCAGCATCTGATGGCAGCAGCGCCTGGCAAATGCGGATCACCTCTTTCCGTACACCTTTGTCTTCCACCCTCTCGGCCACGCCGTGTAGTTTTAAATTCCAGGGCCTCGAATATCTCTCCATCTCAGTGATGCGCAATTCCAGCATGTTAACATGCTTCTTTTCTTCTTCAAGATAGAGCTCGAGTTGGGAAACTTTCCCCTTCACCTCACTCATTTGCCTGCAGACAGTCTCCATTTCTCCCCTCAGACCTGTGATTTGAGCAGTGTTATTTTGGACCAAAGTCTTCAGCTCATCTGATCTGGCGTTGATCAACGTTGACAGAGTAGACACAATATCAGTGTTGGCCATTTCAGTTTTACCTCGAAAGAAGCAATGTTGCCCAATCTCAATAGAAAAGAGTCAAAACGCAATTGCCCAGCAACATTGCTCGGCAACATTGCCCAAAAAGTTGCCCCGTGTATCATCACCATTACAGGAGGTTTCTCTGGGGTGACAGGCAGAGAAGGAAAGTCCTCTTCACTTATTACGGAAAATTTCGGGGTGTCATCATGGGCAGAATAATCGTGGCAGTTATCAATTAGTGCATTGGAAGCACCTGCGACCGACAGCTCCTCCATTTTCTTCGCGGTACTTTTTCTCTTCCCACCGGAGTTCGACATAACTCGATAAAGTCGCCTTACAAGTTAAATAAGATACCAAAATAACGAAGATAACTCAGTGCTGTGTCACAAAGAAAAGTTGCACGCCGTGCAAAAGCAGTCTTTACATATTAAAGTTCAACTTGATAGCTGCACTCGAAAACACGACTGTTTACAGCGCCATCTTGGCCCCGCCTCCGTTTAAACAGGTTTGTCTGCTTATGCAATGACATATACTTGACAACTCTCACGACTTTGCCACGTGATTCACGATTATTACCTCCGCCAAGGAGATTATGTTTTCGGTTGCGTTGGTTTGTTTGTTAGTTTGTCTGTTAGTAACATTACGGAAAAAGTTATGAACGGATTGCTCTGAAATTTTTTCCAGAGTTGTGACTGGGCACAAGTAACAATCCATTAAATTTTGGCGGTGATCCGGATCACCTTCTGGATCTAGGATTTTTTTAAAGGATCCTTTATCATTGCGAGATAGGCCCACTGTTGGAATTTTTGCATATAACTCCATAACAAATGACCAGAGTGTTTGGTAAATATATATATATATATATATATATATATATATATATATATATATATATATACACACACACACAAAAGGATCTCCATGAGTTGTATAAAGTATCAAAGTTTGATCCGGATCCAGACAAAATTCTGGATACTATGATCCAGAACACACAAAAATGAGGGGGTCATTAGAATTTTTACTGCTGTAACAAATGAAGATACAGACATGCAACCAACACCAAATTGTAGCCAAGACTCTGCTGATGTAAATGGATTTGATGTATCTCCAATAGTTACGGAGCTAGATCCAGAAGAAAACCGCCATTATGGAAATATCATTTTCTTGCGAGTAACTTTTAAAGTAATAGTGATATCCATAGCATTTGGAATCATACTTGCATGTTTTCATGGTCAGTGAATCCAATAATATTGCCGGTTGTAACCTATTGGTATATAACTTTTGAATATGATGAATAATATTTTTTTTCATTTTTCTATGACTTTTTATCTCACACATATGACACAATATCTCGTATGTGAGAGTTAGTATCTCATTTTAGGTGTAAGTCTCAATATGTGGTGAAATGAGCTGCTTGGCGGAGGTCTGCGCTCTGTGAGTGCTTTTCTAGTTATTATTAATAATAATAATAATAATATTATTATTATTATTATTATTGCATTGAATTACACTCTCACGCTTCCACTATTTCACAAATTCTCACGATTTTCCAGGGGGGGAAATTATACAACATTGTGTTGTGTTATTAGTAGCAACATAAACATCCAACATTAAAATATCCATGTGATATGAAGAAAAACACACTGTTTTCATAAGAAGAGCAGAAAAGTAAAAAGGTGGGGGGAAAAAAGAGGTTTAAAGAGCTAAAAACTACAGAGCTACTGGAGAGGCAGCAGTCTCCCACAGCGCCACACTACTCAAGAGGGACAAAGGAGTTTTTAAGTCTGTTAGTCCTGTTCCCCCCAGCTTATTCTTTTTTATATTTGTATATGTAAATATTTAATTTAATTTATCTAGAAGTTTTCTCTATTTTCTATTCTATGTTTATCCTGTAATGATGCTGCTGGAACTTCAGTTTCCCTGAGGGAACCCTCCCAAAGAGATCAATAAAGTTCTATCTAATCTAATCTAATATCCAGTCTACATATAGACTAATAAATAAGAGTGATAGCTCTTTTAATTTGAAAAAAGAAAAGTGCATGTGACGGAGAAGTAAAAGTGCTTTAAAATTATATATATATATATATATATATATATATATATATATATATATATATATATATATATATATATATTTCCATGGAAAACATAGCATTATCGATGTAGCAGTGCATGCAAAGTCTGATTAATTAGTGTCTGCACACACCCATCCATACACTTTAACTCTTGTGTTATTAGTAGCAACATAAAACATCCAACATTAAATATCCAGTCTACATAGACTAATTAAAAAGAGTGCATGTGACAGAGAAGGAAAAGTGCTTTTAAAATGACACATAATGTTTTGAATCTGGTTTTCAATTTTTCTGGTTGGAACTTTCAGGAATATAGTTGGATCATAACTCTAAATAAATAAGCAAGCAAGCCTATGTAAATAATATTCAAAGAGTTGGATTTTATTAACAAATTAAAATCTGTGTAGTGATCATTAGAAGGAATTTTGTGTGATCGTTTCTGCTATATAACACACATATAATATAACGCACCTATAACAGACACGTAATGCCTTTGAGTCATTCTATAATTAGGGGTACATCTCAAGTCCATGTGCTGTATTTGTCAATTTCACTAACTATTAACTTCAGCCAATGATCTTTTGTACATTAGCACACATTTCTCTTTTATATAATACAAAAAGTCAACAAATTACATCATTTTACTCTGCAAAAATGCATATATAATACTGGAATTTGGTGTTTTTATGCTGTCCGATTTTCCAAATGTCAGGTTTGGTCTTCATACACTCTCAAAAGAGATGTGTTAAAAACAACACATATTTAACACATCAGCGTGTTTATATAAGGACAACACAGTTTGTGTTAATAAATGTGTTGAACTCTATAACACAGTAACTGTGTTGAACTATTTAACACACTAGTGTGTTAAAACAACACAGTTTGTGTTTTATTACACATCTCTTTTGAGAGTGTATTTACATTTTAAAAAAAGGTTTTTGTTTAAAATTTTTACAAATATTTATTCATGGTAATTATTATAATATGACAAAAGTGTTTAAAAGCCTAAAATGCTTTATATTATAAATTAAATGAAGAATTTTGTGTGCGTCCGAGAAACTTATGTCAACTGTGTTACCCACTGAACAACCCCCCCCCCATAAATCGGCAAATGGTTTGGTCCTAAGTCATGTGACCAACATCATGTGATGTCATATCCTCTTTGGTGGGAAATTTGAAGACCCTGTGGTAAGTTTTGAGTTCACCTCTTCAATATTTTCATCAATACTGTTGTATAGTCCTAGAGAGGGTTAATTGTCTGTCAACTGTGTTGTCAACATATTCATATAAACCTGATTTAGAAATTGTATTTACAAAGTATACAGCTAAAGATAATAAAAATATGAATTGATTAAGGTCTTGGCGGCACGGTGGTGTAGTGGTTAGCGCTGTTGCCTCACAGCAAGAAGGTCCTGGGTTCGAGCCCCGGGGCCGGCGAGGGCCTTTCTGTGTGGAGTTTGCATGTTCTCCCCGTGTCCGCGTGGGTTTCCTCCGGGTGCTCCGGTTTCCCCCACAGTCCAAAGACATGCAGGTTAGGTTAACTGGTGACTCTAAATTGACCATAGGTGTGAATGTGAGTGTGAATGGTTGTCTGTGTGTCAGCCCTGTGATGACCTGGCGACTTGTCCAGGGTGTACCCCGCCTTTCGCCCGTAGTCAGCTGGGATAGGCTCCAGCTTGCCTGCGACCCTGTAGAAGGATAAAGCGGCTAGAGATAATGAGATGAGATGAGATGAGATTAAGGTCTTGTAGTGAAAGCTCTGAGGTCTGCAGTTAGCACAACACTCTAAAAATGGCCGAAATGTCAACTGTGTTACCATCAACTGTTACCCATCAGCTATGACACAGTTGAGGAGGGGTATGTTTTTGTCACTTAATCTTCATATTGACAGACAAACAAACAATGATTTAATATGTTCAATTTGTTAAATAAGCTACGTTTCTCTGAAATTGTGTCTAAATGTTGTTTTAACAGTTCACCTGAATTCATCAGCTTATTTGTAGTTAAATTCAAAACAATAAAAAGCTCTTTTTATCCTAAAAAGTGTCCTCTTGTTCTTCTGCCCTGCCAACTGTGTTACTCCCGTCAGTTGTGTTACATTGGCTGTCAACTGTGTTGCAAGTGTTTTTTGTGCTATAAATCTCTTATGTGTTTGATGAACTGTAAAATAAAAGATTGGGGATTATCTCTGGATAGGGAAATCTTGTATAAGGAGGGAGAACAACTCTAAATTCGACGTAACAAGGATTTATGTTGAAAAAAGTGTCAGTCTGCATCACAGTGAACAATAAAATCCTATTTATGAAGCTCAAAATTCATATTTTCCATAACAGTTGTACAGATTAATTAAAAACATCTTGTTAATGGACTTAAGCACTTTCAAACAAATGTGTTTTCAAATGTGTAGTATTTTTTATATATGTTTAAGATGACATAACATTTGTCCGTAACACGGTTGACAAAATAAACAATCAAATGTTCATTTTCATTCAAATATTTTAAAAGTAATTTAAGATTAAGCTTGGCAATTAATTTGTTTAGGAACTTGAGGGTATATACCATGGAAACATATAGGTTATTTATTGAAAAAGAATACTGATATTTTGAGATTTTGCTTTACATGAAATGTACCCCTAATTATAGAATGACTCCTTTACGGCTATTTAAAGAGGAAGGAGACCCTCACTTCTTTTTCAGTATTTACCTTGTGTTTTCCAACATACCTGATTTGCACCAATCACGAGACGCGTTGCTCGCGTTTTCGCCTCTGATTGGCTGAACTTCGTGCTCTGTGATTGGTCGAGTGACTGGACCGCGAGGTTTGAATGTGGTGTTAATTCCAGGTCAGTTCATTGTGAGCTCGGTGTGATGTAGAGTGTAGTGTAGGATAAGTTAGCTTAGCGTTACAATAGAAACATTTATAAATACATATTTACATTGAATTTATTGTTTTTTTCTTGCCAAAGGAATTTAAGGGTAAGGTAAGACTGGTTATTAAAATAACTGTTATTAAATTAACGAATTATGTAAACAGAAAAGAACCTGGCTAAAAGCGTAGCTAGCGGTTAGCATGATTAGCCGAGCCCTGATCATGCTTACTGTACTGAGATTCCAAAAGTTCGTTGCAGTAGTTTTAAATGTATTTTTTGTGAGTTATAGTTGACCTGCATTAGAAGCGATGCTAACATCAGTTTATTCTGCGTCAGTTTCCAGGAAAAAATACCAAAGACGACATCCCACAAACACGACCACAGAGAATTAAAAGGTTATTGCTGCTTTTCAGGTAAAGTTCAGTGTAACTTACATCATGTGAAGGTTGTTTGTTTGTTTGTTTGTTTGTTTGTTTTGAAGCTCATGTATAAGTGTTTATAACTGCTACACTGATTTAGTTAATGGTATAATGACACTAACGTTTAATAAACTTCATTAGGTCGTTCACTATATTCACCAAATAAATATGAATGTATTACAGATGTAGTATTAAATTATTTTTCAGTCACCATCAGTTTTCAAAACGTGTATTCAATAATGGTACATCATATGCTTTTGTATTCTGCTTGGTCAGAAATTTTCAATTAATTTCCTATAATTTTGAGTCTTCTATATGGACCATCCATCCATTATCTGTAGCTGTTTATCCTGTTCTACAGGGTCGCAGGCAAGCTGGAGCCTATCCCAGCTGACTACGGGTGAAAGGTGGGGAACACCCTGGCCAAGTCGCCAGATCATCACAGGGCTGACACATAGACACAGACAACCATTCACATTCACACCTACGGTCAATTTAGAGTCACCAGTTAACCTAACCTGCATGTCTTTGGACTGTGGGGGAAACCGGAGCACCCGGAGGAAACCCACACGGACATGGGGAGAACATGCAAACTCCACACAGAAAGGCCCTCGCCAGCCACGGGGTCTCGAACCCGGACCTTCTTGCTGTGAGGTGACCGGACTAACCACTACACCACCGTGCTGCCCCCTATAAATACGTATCTATAAATAAAAATGTATTCTCTTTTCTGTGATGCTTTGGCAACACTGTGGTCATGCCAGAATAGCTAATTAACTTGAGAGAGAAAGAATCTTTAGCAATGTGATGGTTTATCCTGAATAACCCAGATGGTTTTTGTGTGTTTGCAGGTGTGTGTGATGAGTGCGCCGGTGTATGTCTCTGATGAGGAGGAGTGTGTGTTGGAGTCGACAGCGGCTGATCTCAGCAGTCACACACATGCTAGACGCCTCCAGGCTCCGATTACAGAACTTTCAGTTATCGGTCCTGTGGAAACACACACACAGCAGGTCAGAAATCCAGACACCCATGCGCACACATCCCATTGCTCACACACAACAGTAGGTCTATATGATTCAGTTTGTGATGACTTATTTTTACTCCTGCTTTCCCTACACCCCTTACAGCATGGGTCAGCAAACTTGCCCAGTGGCTGCAGGCATTTATTCCAACCACACAGGAGCCATACCTGTTAACTGATTAATGCTTGGGTAGGCAATTTATTTTAGAAGCTTTTTATTTTTCTTAGATTTCCTGAAATTATATTTACATCTGGACAGCAGTAAATAAATCATATGCTGTGACAATAAAAAGATGGGGAAAAAAAATCTGTCATCTATGGCAGTTGCAGATCTGTAAAAAGCTCATCCAGTCAATTCATTCGATCTGCATTAAATGTTTGGATGGCCTACCTTGTTCTCTACCTACTTAACTGTGTGCATTCTGTCCGTGCACTCATTGTGGGTGACTGGATTCTTCCACAAATCTAGGCCGGCACTACTACTAAAGGTAGTAAGCTAGTCACACAAAAATGACAGAGAAAAGGCAGCCAAAATTTCCAGTTACACCTGACGTTATACCTACAGCAACTTGCATTGCTAAAGAAACCAAGAGAAGAAAGACCGGAGTAGAAAAAGCTGCGACAAAAAAGAGGTGGATAAAGCAAGAGATCAAACCAGAGTGGACATCGGAGTCACTTTTCATGAAATGGCGACAATTAAGGGAGTTGAAAGGCCTGAAAAGTGATAATATGGGGTTTTTTTTTTTTTTGGATACTTTCAAAATCTAGCTTGCACTTGCTGGTTTCTCCAACGTTGCCTACCCTAGGAATCAGGTGTGGCTTCTGATTAGTTGCTTTGAAAACATATTGCCATACTGACCCTTTACAGAAAAGACCTCTATGACTTTAATTTTGTGCATGCACACACGAATTGGTGTCGACACAAAATTTGGGTGCTGCACGGACAGCCCACGTGGACTCTGCTGAGGATAAAATTTGCATCATGTCCAGAAGTACGCTTCGGTCTAATAGAGCGAGTGTTTTTTGTGCGCACAGGTGAACAGAGATGAGCATGTGGAGGAGAAGCTGCAGGTGTTTCTGCGTATTCGTCCTCTTACAGATGTGGAGAGACAGCGTGGAGAAGATCAGGTCACTTTTTTTTTAAATTAAACTTCACAAAGATTAATACTATATTTTATACAGTGTGTGAAACATCACTGTATGTATGGAAAGGTGTGGTGTGATTTTGTATTGTGCTGTTGGTAATGATTTTAACATTGTGTGTGTGTGTGTGTGTGTGTGTGTGCATGTATGCAGGGCTGTGTGTGTGTGCAGAGTGAAGACACACTTCTCCTGAAGGCCCCTAAAGACTCGCACAGCATGAAGAGTGCAGAGAGAGGAGTGTCGCAGAGTGTACACAAGTTCACCTTCACACGGGTACACACACACGCAAACACATACACAATCTGTCCCATCAGTGTGTCTTATGGCTGCTGAGTCATGATCTACAGTCCTAATTCCAAATATTTTGGGATGCTGTGTGAAACATTAAATAAAAACAGAATACAATGATTTGCAAATCCTTTTTGACCTGTATTCAATTGAACACAATACAAATCAAGATATTTAATGTTCAAACTGATTAAACTTTATTATTTTTATAATACTGCACTGTGTGTGGTGTGTGTAGATTTTCAGGGAAACAGAGTCTCAGCAGGAAGTTTATGATCAGATGATGAAGGAGATGGTACGGGATGTCCTTCATGGAGAAAACCGACTTCTCTACACATACGGAGTGACAAACTCGGGCAAAACCTACACCATACAGGGTAATACACACATTCTGATTGCATGACCTGAACATTATCACTGTACTGCAGACACGATGATGAGTGTGGACAGCTGTGTGCATGGATTAAAGTTTTCCGTCGCTACGACGGATTTCCGTCAACTGGTAGCGCTAAAGGTCAATAATGAGATTGATGCAGATCCGGGGGGGGGCAGGCCCATAGGTCTGACACCGATGTGATTTAGAACTTCACCAAGCTGCTGTGATTGCCTGTTGTTGAACCCTTTCTTGTGCTATGTTTGAGTATATGTAAAGGAATAAGTTGTTGCGCTAGATAGGCATAAATAAATACAGCCTACACTACTGTCTAGTCCCGGGGAGGCTAGGCGTAGGCCACTGATGAAACAATTTGGCTGTCCTACTACTAGGCAGCTACTTGCCTACTACTAATACTAGGCCTATAGCAGTAGTAGTAGTAATAATAATAATATTTGCCTATTGAAAGGTGATCAGGTGAAAAATCTAAACAGCCCTGTTTAAGCCGCACGCAGCAAGACCTATGCTGTTAAGCCTTTTCTAGGTTAAACAGGCTTTGGCAGACAACATTCTGGAAAGGCTGTTTTTCTTTGGTTTGATTAGCCTACGAGTTAATCTTTAAACATTATGGTTTCAGCAGTTCGCTTAAACATTGGAGGCTGCAGAGTCGGGCTGCAAGATTTCCCGACACTTGTTTAAGATGCCAAACTTCATAGTAAGGGGAAAATAATTCCACAGTATTTAGTGCCTCGTCAGTCTCAAAAATTAATAGTGAAGGACCAACGCGAATTAAGTCCCAAAAAAACATCTCGTAGGCCTATGGGCCTCTGCATGCTCTTGCGACAAGGCTTTCGCAGATAGCTTTTCGCAGACAGTTGTAATTTATCGTTGAGCGGGGAGTAATAGGCGTGTGCGATGTTATTCACCGCCACAACGCAAGGGGGCGCGAAATCGCTAGGAGTAGTTGGTGGGTGTGGTTAGTGGAGTGTTTATCCTCTGGTTACTTATAATGACTAGAACTGGAGTTGTATAGATGTACGTACTTCCTCACTTTCTCGATCAACCACTCTTCGTGCTGCTCCATCTTCGCTCGTGTTTTTAAAAATAGCAGTCGTGAAAACAAACCAAACCGGGAAAGCAGGGAAGCGGAAGTGCGTGTACAGCGGATGTAGAGTGGACCAATCAGAGCCCTCTTGTCTGCGAGGCTGTCTGCGGTGGTCACAATTTTTGAGAGGTGTGCGCAGAGCGTCTGCGAAGGGGGAGGCTTCGCAGACGCCATCTGCAACGCCATCTGCGAGGACTGGGTTGTCAGCAGAAATTGGCCTTAAGTTTTACATTTTCAAAAAAAGTCCGGAATTGGAAGTTAGTCAGTGGAGTGGAATGAAGTGTCTCATTCACTAAGCACAAAAGGTCGGAAAACAGTGGAGAAAACAGCTATTGCTTAAATAGGCTACTAATGTATGTGACAAATAAGTTAATTGATTAAATAGATAAAAAAGCCAATACTCTGAAGCTCAAAATTCAGGAAAGTGGCTCCGGTGTTGCAAGTGCACAAGAACAGTTATTTGAAAGTTAACCTAATGAATTTGTGCATGCGTGTGCGATTTCATGAAGAACCGGGACAATTGGCATTCGGTGAAAGATTCACACCTATGACTCATTATATTCACGCGCGCCCTCTCACCCACTGTTGCTTCGTTTTCCCTATTTACATGAGTGTCTGAAGATGGAGTTTTCAGAAATCTCCACTCTGCCCAGAGTTTGTGAAGGTAGCTGTTTTCAGTGACTGAAACCTCCGTATAGGTGTGAATGTGAGGTGCAACCGAATAAATAAATATGCGTCTTTTTTATCCGGCTACATGTAGGCTATCACTGCGCAAAGCCTCTAATGTTGAAATAGTAGTAATATTTTGTTAAAATAATAGTAGGCTAATTTCCACATTAATTGGTAAAATGGCACAAGGGATATGGTGGGGGGATGGCCGTTTTATAAGGGGGATGATTTGAGACTTTTATTTCAGAAGGGGGATGCCATCCCCCCTCAACTCGAGTACTGCGTATAAGGCCATATTTCACTGGACATAGGCCCTTCGATTTCCATCACTAGAGTGCGTCAAATTACTTTTGGTTTTGCCAGCATGGACGCGCTTCTTTTAAATGAAGGCACAGATGTGTCAGACATGGACAAAACGGTAAAGAATAAGTGGAGATGGGCTTGGCTAAATGAAATGGGCGATAATGGCAAGCCATTTAGTTCATGGTGCAAAAAGATGAAAATGGCAGGTGTGTGCTTTTGTGTAGTTTGCCATAAAAAAAATAGTCTATAGAAGCAATGGCAAAAAAGTGCTAGCACGCCACCAGTCAGAAGCTAACCATAAGGCTAATGTTGGATCGCTCCAGCACACATCTTCATTTTATTTTGTATTTCAACAGATTTTCTTATTTTTCTTTCTGTTCCACTGTTTTGAAAGCATGGTTCAAGTTCGACTGCACTTGCACTTTACTTAACCACTGTTGTGCATTACTAAAGTATTGTTGAAATAAATTTGCACTTTGCGCTGAAAACTTGATGTTTCATCATTTTATAGCCAGTAATGACAATGGTAAAGTCTTGCCTTAGCTTTAGTTAT
Organism: Neoarius graeffei; assembly: GCF_027579695.1. NCBI lineage: Eukaryota > Metazoa > Chordata > Actinopteri > Siluriformes > Ariidae > Neoarius > Neoarius graeffei. The sequence goes on from NC_083580.1 coordinate 54,175,594, forward strand.
TTTTAAAATTATGTAAATGTACTATAAGTAGGGGCTGAGGGGATAATGGACAACACGGCGTTTAAAATTTGACGCATCGCTGACGTGGTAGGGGCCAACGACATGGAGCTTTTTTTTCAGTCTTTTTTTTTTTTTTGCTTTAATCCAGGGCTTTTCAAAGTGTGGGGCGCGCCCCCCCTGGGGGGCGCCAGAGTTCTTCAGGGGGGGCGCAACGTGAGAGACAAAATGGATCGGTTTTTAGCTGTCTATGGTTTTTAGTACCTAAAGCTACAGTGAGTGAGGAGACAAAGTCTGGGCCAAGCAAAAAAACAGAGCCTCCAGGATGTTGCGATTTGCAACTTCAGCGCAAATTCAACCAATCCCCGCGAATTCAGGGCGGTGCTGCAATTATATCCAATCACCGCAACTTTCCCGCAAATTTGACCAATCGTTGGCGTCGTCTTGAGGTGACGTCGACAAACTACCTTCCGCCTTACTTCCGTGTGTTCAAGAGAAGCAGCATGCGCGTCGTGTTGCCAGATTGGATGATTTCAAGTGCATTTTGGCGGGTTTTGAACATATTTTGGACTGGAAAACGTCAGCAGTATCTGGCAACACTGAAAGTGTGTTATGTTTACAGTGAAGGACTGTGTGCACTTTATTTTTTTTACTTAATACAAGAAGTTAATGGATGCCAACATTTTTGCCAAAATGGTATTTTATTTTCCATTGTTTAGGCAGCTTCAGCATCATACTGTGAGATTCTGTTCAAATTGTTTTTTTTTTCTTCTATGAAGCCTGAGCCATTTATTTTATTAGTTTATAATTATTGTTTAATTTAGTCTTCAGGAGAGACTGCCTTCACACAGTACTAGTATTAATAGGTTTTTTTTCTTACATGAAAGCTGAGGCATTTATATTATATTTTAAGGTAACTTCATGTTGTGCTGTGAGGTTCTCTGCACTTTAACTTTTGAACCAACAGGTGCATTTGGATAAGTAAAGCCTATTTTTCTGCATTTTTGTAGTCCTGGTAATCTTTTATATTGGTAAAGTTGTTTATAGGACCATTTCTCTTTGTTTTTTTAATCAATAGTTTTTCAGTAATAACTTAATATTAAACATATCATTCAATTTTAATCACAAAAAGAGAAAATCGCAACAATTTCTCGCAACTTTCACTTCCTCCTGCAATGTAATCGCAACAAAAACCTAAAAAACACCGCAACTTTCATCGCAATTTTTTGGAAAACCCCCCGCAACATCAGACATTTTAACCCACAACAATCACAAAAAAGGCCCGCGGAATCCTGGGGGACTGGAAAAAGAAGGAAGTATGACCACGATTATTTAAAGTTTGGATTTTCATGGACTGGATCTGAAGATGCTCCACTGCCACAGTGTGTTGTCTGCCAAGAGATGCTAGCTAACGATGCTATGGGATGTTTAAAATGTGTAAAACAAGATGTTTTAAAAAGCACAGATGTTTAAAATGTGAAAAAGAAAAAATAATGTGTACAGCAACCATTTTTTTAAAAATACGAATGGAACATTAAATATAGCAACAACAAAAATTGTAAGGGGGGGGCGCTGTTGTTTATTTGCTCTCCGAGGGGGGGCTGACTCTCCCACACTTTGAAAACCCCTGCTTTAATCCATGTGTGTGTTGCTTCTCTGTCCTGTGTGTCCCTCTGCAGGCTCGGCAGGTGAAGCCGGTCTCCTCCCCCGGGCTTTAGTCTCTGTGTTCACTATACTGGAGGGACAGCTTTACCCCTGTGCCGACCTGAAGCCCGTTCTCAAGCAGGAAGTCCGCCAACTCAGCAATGCAGAGATCTGCGCCGAGGAGGACAGACGCCAAGCTCTGCTGCGAGAGGTACATGCCCACAGGGGGTGGGGATAGCAGCCTCACAAACACCAACTGCCTTAAATCAGACAAGCGAACTGTTTCTTTTCTGTCCTTAGTTCTAGTAGTACAGTGGTGCTTGAAAGTCTGTGAACCCTTTAGAATTTTCTATATTTCTGCATAAATATGACCTAAAACATCAGAGTTTCACACAAGTCCTGAAAGTAGATAAAGAGAACCCAGTTAAACAAATGAGACAAAAATATTATACATGGTCATTTATTTATTGAGGAAAATGATCCAATATTACATATCTGTGAGTGGCAAAAGTATGTGAACCTCTAGGATTAGCAGTTAATTTGAAGGTGAAATTAGAGTCAGGTGTTTTCAATCAATGGGATGACAATCAGGTGTGAGTGGGCACCCTGTTTTATTTAAAGAACAGGGCTCTATCAAAGTCTGATCTTCACACCACATGTTTGTGGAAGTGTATCATGGCACGAACAAAGGAGATTTCTGAGGACCTCAGAAAAAGCATTGTTGATGCTCATCAGGCTGGAAAAGGTTACAAAACCATCTCTAAAGAGTTCGGACTCTACCAATCCACAGTCAGACAGATTGTGTACAAATGGAGGAAATTCAAGACCATTGTTACCCTCCCCAGGAGTGGTCGACCAACAAAGATCACTCCAAGAGCAAGGCGTGTAATAGTTGGCGAGGTGACAAAGGACCCCAGGGTAACTTCTAAGCAACTGCAGGCCTCTCTCACATTGGCTAATGTTACTGTTCATGAGTCCACCATCAGGAGAACACTGAACAACAGTGATGTGCATGGCAGGGTTGCAAGGAGAAAGCCACTGCTCTCCAAAAAGAACATTGCTGCTCATCTGCAGTTTGCTAAAGATCACGTGGACAAGCCAGAAGGCTATTGGAAAAATGTTTTGTGGACGGATGAGACCAAAATAGAACTTTTTGGTTTAAATGAGAAGCATTATGTTTGGAGAAAGGAAAGCACTGCATTCCAGCATAAGAACCTTATCCCATCAGTGAAACATGGTGGTGGTAGTATCATGGTTTGGGCCTGTTTTGCTGCATCTGGGCCAGGATGGCTTGCCATCATTGATGGAACAATGAATTCTGAATTATACCAGTGAATTCTAAAGGAAAATGTCAGGACATCTGTCCATGAACTGAATCTCAAGAGAAGGTGGGTCATGCAGCAAGACAACGACCCTAAGCACACAAGTCGTTCTACCAAAGAATGGTTAAAGAAGAATAAAGTTAATGTTTTGGAATGGCCAAGTCAAAGTCCTGACCTTAATCCAATCAAAATGTTGTGGAAGGATCTGAAGCGAGCAGTTCGTGTGAGGAAACCCACCAACATCCCAGAGTTGAAGCTGTTCTGTATGGAGGAACGGGCTAAAATTCCTCCAAGCCGGTGTGCAGGACTGCTCAACAGTTACCGCAAACATTTAGTTGCAGTTATTGCTGCACAAGGGGGTCACACCAGATACTGAAAGCAAAGGTTCACATACTTTTGCCACTGACAAATATGTAATATTGGATCATTTTCCTCAATAAATAAATGACCATGTATAATATTTTTGTCTCATTTGTTTAACTGGGTTCTCTTTATCTACTTTCAGGACTTGTGTGAAACTCTGATGTTTTAGGTCATATATTTATGCAGAAATATAGAAAATTCAAAAGGGTTCACAAACTTTCATGCACCGCTGTATGTGTGTTTTTCAGTTTTAAGTGTGTCTGTGTGTGTTACAGGAGGAGGTGTGCAGGCAACGCGGGGGTGTTAATGCAAGTGTTAGTTGGGACAGTGGGATCAGTGGACTCTCAGCCATCACACGACTGGAAGGTGAGACAGGTCTAACAGCCATGGGAATCTACACTGCTCCAGAGAGATTTAATCCCCTTTCACATCCATTCATTATCTGTAGCTGCTTATCCTGTTCTACAGGGTTGCGGGCAAGCTGGAGCCTATCCCAGCTGACTATGGGTGAGAGGCGGGGTACACCATGGACAAATTGCCAGGTTATCGCAGGGCTGACACACAGACAACCATTCACACCTACGGTCAATTTAGAGCCACCAGTTTATCCTAACCTGCATGTCTTTGGACTGTGGGGGAAACTGGAGCACCCGGAGGAAACTCACACAGACACAGGGAGAACATGCAAACTCCACACAGAAAGGCCTTCGCCGGCCACTGGGCTCAAACCCAGGACCTTCTTGCTGTGAGGCGACAGTGCTAACCACTACACCACTGTGCCGCCGCTGCCTGCCCCCACATACAGTGGAGGAAATAATTATTTGATCCCTTGCTGATTTTGTAAGTTTGCCCACTGGCAAAGATATGAACAGTCTATAATTTTAAGGGTAGGTTTATTTTTAACAGTGAGAGAGAATATCAAAAAGAAAATCCAGAAAATCACATTTTATAAAATATATCAATTGATTTGCATTTTCTTGAATGAAATAAGTATTTGATCCCCTACCAACCATTAAGAGTTCTGGCTCCCACAGACCAGTTAGACACTCCTAATCAACTCGTTACCTGCATTGACGATAGCTGTCTTAAATTGACACCCGTATAAAAGACACCTGTCCACAGAATCAATCAATCAGACTCCAACCTCTCTAACATGGGCAAGACCAAAGAGCTGTCTAAGGATGTCAGGGACAAGATTGTAGAGCTGCACAAGGCTGGACTGGGCTACAAAACCATAAGCAAGAAGCTGGGTGAGAAGGAGACAACTGTTGGTGCAATAGTTCGAAAATGGAAGAAATACAAAATGACCATCATTCGACTGCAGTCTGGGGCCCCCACGCAAGATCTCACCTCATGGGGTATCAATGGTCATGAGAAAGGTGAGGGATCAGCCTAGAACTACACAGGAGGAGTTTGTTAATGATCTTAAGGCAGCTGGGACCACAGTCACCAAGAAAACCATTGGTAGCACATTACGCCGTAATGGATTAAAATCCTGCAGTGCCCGCAAGGTCCCCCTGCTCAAGAAGGCACATGTGCAGGCCCGTCTGAAGTTTGCCAATGAACACCTGAATGATTCTGAGAGTGATTGGGGAGAAGGTGCTGTGGTCAGAGGAGACCAAAATCAAGCTCTTTGGCATTAACTCAACTTGCTGTGTTTGGAGGAAGAAAAATGCTGACTATGACCCGAAGAACACCATCCCCACTGTCAAACATGGAGGTGGAAACATTATGCTTTGGGGGTATTTCTCTGCTAAGGGCACAGGACTACTTCACCGTATCAACGGAAGAATGGATGCGGCCATGTACCGTAAAATCCTGAGTGACAACCTCCTTCCCTCTGCCAGGACACTGAAAATGGGTTGTGGATGGGTCTTCCAGCACGACAATGACTCAAAACATACAGCCAAGGCAACAAAGGAGTGGCTCAAGAAGAAGCACATTAAAGGTCTGATGACACGAACATGACTCTATGCAATTTCTTAAATAAACTATACAACATGGCAAACATGTTAGATTTCTGTTATAATTACGTGAAAATAAGCTGTTGTTATGCGAATATCCAACTTTTAATTGCACAGCGCAAGAAAACTGGGTCCGTGGCTCGCGGCCATGCTGTGACGTCAGCGGAAGGCCATGCTGTGACGTCAGCGGAAGAACACGCTGTGGTTCACTGGCTGTTCTACTCAATGGAGATGGTGCATGAAAACGCCGGTGAACTCTCTAGTGCTAGCTCTTCCTCTGAACAAAAGAACAACCAAATACTGGTACTTTAAGCAGTGATCATGATGGCATGATTTTATCTGATTTTAAATAAATGAGATTGATAAAAATGTGAATGTTCACAACTAGTACATACAAACTCTGCAGCTTCTGATTCAGCAGCTGCGTCATACTCCGCAAAAACATCAGCAAGAACCTACAATATAAATGGAAATGCAATACACTAAGCTCAAATGACTTTTGGAAAGTATAATTTCTAAATTTTTTTCTACATATTCTTGAAGTCGGTCATCGGGGTACTTGCTACCGTTCCCTAACAACGCATGGCAAAGGGTAAAGTGTAGTGTTGCTACGAGTACTTGCTAAAGCCTCCGGTGGAAGATCCTCGATGTGCTGATAAGACATACAGTTCTATATAACACACAAGTGTCACGATAATCACAAAACAGATGCAAATTGTTAAAATACCTAATTTTTAAGCAATCATGTGTTGATCTCTTCTGAATAGAATCTATGATAGCCTACCCTCTTTACCCTTTGCCTCTTGTTGCTAGGCGGCAGTTACATGAAAGCCGCAAGCTTTCACAAGCAAATACATGACTGATATCACGCCGACTTTATGATTACATTTATGATTATCATGAATGTGTACTCTATGATGTGTACTCTATGAGCGCTCTGGAGCGAGTGACTTCCAAGATGGCTGCGCAGACCGCATGGTTACTATTTTTAGCATCATATCGGAGCACTCTATAGCTCTACGTACCTTTATCTTATGTCGTGTCTCAACACATGTTCTGACAGGAGGACTGTCTTTGGAGGAGTCGCCTTGTCCCAGGCGACTGCTGGATCCGACATAGCTACTAGTAGACCCCCTCCGGAATACTGTAGGCACTGCTGATGGTAGCAACACACATTTGTGCTGAACTGAACACCCAAGAGATTCTTTTAAGCTGGGAAGGGTGTCAAAACAATCCAAATCGAAGTGTTTAGAGCACAGGACGGATGTTGGTGAGGGCTCCCACTTGTCACGAGTGCGCCTGACTTGCTTCACCCACTTTGCATGCAGCTCGGGATCTCTGGGTTTTGGAGCAAAAGCCGGCAACACAACGCGAAGGCATAATAACTAATATATATAATGTATAATAATAATACTAATAATGATAAACTGAACACCTGTCGCATCAACAACAAACTGGTAAGTTAGGAGGAAGATTCTTTCGCTGATGTCATATAGCCCCTCCTCCTCATTCGTCTCCTGGGTGCTGCAGCCCTGTCAAATTTGCCCAAATAGCTGCGTTTTTTATCATAACTTGTAAAATAGGCGCCTTCGTGAATTAATATATGGATCATTGGGAATTACTTTTTATGTTATAAAACATCACCAAAGATGTCAAAAACGTGTCATCAGCCCTTTAAGGTCATGGAGTGGCCTAGCCAGTCTCCGGACCTTAATCCCATAGAAAACCTATGGAGGGAGCTGAAGCTCCGAGTTGCGAAGCGACAGCCTCAAAACCTTAATGATCTAGAGATGATCTGCAAAGAGGAGTGGACCAAAATTCCTCCTGACATGTGCGCAAACCTGGTCATCAACTACAAGAAACGTCTGACCGCTGTGCTTGCCAACAAGGGTTTAGCCACCAAATACCAAGTCTTGTTTGCTTAGAGGGTTCAAATACTTATTTCACTCAAATAAATGCAAATCAGTTTATATCTTTTCTATGAAGTTATTTTCTGGATTTTCTTTTTGATGTTTTGTCTCTCACAGTTAAAATAAACCTACCATTAAAATTATAGAATGTTCATTTCTTTGTCAGTGGACAAACTTACAAAATCAGCAAGGGATCAAATAATCATTTCCTCTACTGTATGCAATCTTATTTTCTGAAATCCTATTTTCTCATTATGAAATTGAGGTAAAAACAACACGGAATAGATGATAAATTTCCATTCCCACTCAGTCTTCCCAATCAGAAAAAACAAGATATCATTTATTCCCACCTGACTGTATTTAACAGAATGTTACGGAGCATGAACCTCCGTGAGACGTGTGAACCACGCAAGACCAGATATGATGTGTAATTCATGAGTCTGCAAATCCATTGTTGTGAACAGCCTAAGCTAAGACATTAGCTACTTCGCAACATGGCACGAGTTGAGCTGCATCACGTCTCTGCTGAGAGATCGTTGTCTTCTTGTTCTTGAACAGCTGTTTTGTTCAAGCAAAACCTATTTCTAAAATTTATGCTTATACAGTGGGTCCGTCGTATCCACTGACCTGGTAATGGCAGTTTCGGTTATCTGCGCTTTACCCTGATCCCATTTATATGAGAGAGAGAGAGAGGCCATATTCGCATAACTTTATTACAGTATATTGTGTTAACTGTTTTTCATTTAATTATTACTTTTTTCATGTTTTGTGTAATTTGTAAATGAAACTTCATTATAGGTTTGTATGTAAATGGAAAACAAGCTTTATACATGGTTCGCTCCTATCCACAGTTTCGGCTCTTTTCGTATTAGATCTCGGAACGTTTTCTTTGTGGGCGTGGCTCTGCCAGTGTTTTCTTTGCTTGTTGTTTTCAGTTTGCTGCCAGTTGCTTTACATTGAGGCAGTATGAATAGTTCCATCCCAACATCACTGGTTCGATTCCCAGTTAGACAGAACTAGGAATTTAATTCTTCTGTATGGCTCCAATTTAAGTGAGACATTAAAATGAGGAAATAAAGAAATTCCACACCTGTATCATTTTTGGTTTGAGATGTGACCCCCCCCCCCTTTTTCCCTCCTCCTTCTTTCCCCTCCATGTAACATTTTGCGATGTAAGCTATTATATTAAACTACAAATATATACACTATAAAGGAGATATGAACATCTCATCTCATTATCTCTAGCTGCTTTATCCTGTTCTACCGGGTCGCAGGCAAGCTGGAGCCTATCCCAGCTGACTACGGGCGAAAGGCGGGGTACACCCTGGACAAGTCGCCAGGTCATCACAGGGCTGACACATAGACAACCATTCACACTCACATTCACACCTACGGTCAATTTAGAGTCACCAGTTAACCTAACCTGCATGTCTTTGGACTGTGGGGGAAACCAGAGCACCCGGAGGAAACCCACGCGGAGAACATGCAAACTCTGCACAGAAAGGCCCTCACAGGGCTCAAACCTGGACCTCCTTGCTGTGAGGCGACAGCATTAACCACTACACCACCGTGCCACCCATATATATATATATATATATATATATATATATATATATATATATATATATATATATATATATAATAAAATTGATTACACAAACATCAATAATAAACATATTAATCTCTTAATTAGTTGAATGAATGAATTCTAGTATTAAATGAAACCTAGCACCATATCTATCTATCAATCTCAGATGTATAAATCAAACATTAAAACTTAAGCTGGAGTTTGGTTGTCAACAGCAATGCTTTTGACTGCATTTTTCTGACGTCCTATGATGCTATTTTTCAAATGGAAATAATTCATTCAACTGGACTTCCGATGTTAGTTTCTATTTCAAGAGTCGAGAAGTTTCTCTTCTTGGCCATATTACGTATCTCCATGTCAAAGTCTAGGGGTGTGGCGTCTAAACCGAGAATTTTTAGGAGCGTGGTTATTTAAATGACAGTTGTTTTCAGCTGAGACGTATATTAATGCCTGATCATTCTTGCGCTGTGATTGCCAAGATACAAATGTTTCATGCATCTTGTTAGATGATTCCTATACTAGACTGATAAAAACGGACTGCTGCCATTTGAGATTCACATGTGTTTTACTACATTGGGATGTCTAATAAATGGTGATTTAAATTATTGGCGCTCTTGCTTTTGTTTGGGTCGCTCACTGTTACTGCAAACACACTACTCAGTAGTGAAAAGAAATACCATGGAGTCATGCCCATTTTAATGTTTGGTAAATTTTGTTTGGTTTAATTGCCTAGTCTTCACCCTGCAACCTCTTTAAAAAAAAACAACTACCTTGTGTGGATGGCTAGATCTGGATTTAAATTATTTACTGAACTGCACTGTCCTGTGCAAAAGAGACATATGATTAAATGTGTGCTAATAGGGGACTTGATCATCAGGTTTATTGATCGAAACTACAGTTTGTCCTTGTATACGTGTGTGTATCTTAACCTCACACCGCTGTGTTTCAGATTCAGACGGTATGTGTGTAGACATCGATGGAGTGGGTCTCGATGATGTCACTGTGGATAAAACACTGCAGTTTGGCATCTGGGTTTCATTTTACGAGATTTACAACGAGTTTGTTTATGATCTGCTGGAGCCCCCCACGTCTCTGCACACACAGAAGAGGAATACACTGAGACTGAGCGACGACAAGCATGGCAACGTCTACGTCAAAGGTACACAAACACACGTATACGGGCGTATATCTGCATCAAACCTTTTAAACAGGACTAAATTAAAAATGTCACACACAAGGCTCTACCAGATGGAGAAATAAATGACAATTTAAGAAATATAGGACAATGTGTTTTTTCACATTCTTGTGATTTTGCAATTTATTCTGAAATTTTTCAGGGAAAAATTTGTTTGCACAGCTGGTCAGCATATCTAAAATTTGTCACCGCAGCATCTTTTTTAAGAAATAGCTCAACTTTTCAGGTTCCAGAACGCAAATGCAGGCCACGTGACGTGCATCCACTAGAGATATGGGGAACAGGAGGTCTTGTGTTGATCAGACTTGTGTTTCTGTAAGTGGTGATATTTGTTGAACATTGTGTTGTGTGCAGATTTGACTTGGGTAAATGTGCGCAGTGCTGATGAAGCATGGCGAGTGCTCACTGTAGGGCGGAGCAACCAGAGCTTTGCCAGCACGCACCTCAACCACAACTCCAGCCGAAGGTACTCAGACACACACAAATAACCAATCAGATTCTGAAATGCTTTAATAATCCTGAGGGGGAATTAAGAACATCTGCAGTTGTTCACACTCAAGTAGAGAAAAGAAATTACAAAATGAAACAGATATGTATGTCTGGTATGATGCAGATGAAGAGATTTAACAAACTGCAAACTGATTTATCATTTATCATATGTTCCATTTATTGTCCTTTTAATATTGACTCAGTTTTGCCTGATCAAAAAGATGTAAAATGGATATATGGGTCTGTCTCAGAAACTGGGTACTGTGGGGGTACCCCACTAAATATACTCAGTCAATAAACTATACGGTTTTGAATGGTGATGTGGGTTTTAATTTGAAATAAAGTGATGAAAGAAATAATACAGATAAAACTAAATCTTTGATGTGAATATTCAGAATTTGGCAAAAATTCTGCAAATTTGTGGGAAAATGGCGGCTTGATCTGGGACATGATAAATGGTTGATTACATCGCATTCCTTTAAAAAGGTTGTAGTCCACTACAGTTATCACTAATTGTATTTTAAGTTGTAACTTTATACACCTAAGGATTGGTGCGATCACAGAATAATACCCTCAGGTTGGAAGAAAGTGGTAATAATTCCTGTACCTAAGAAATCTTGTCCACGTGAGAATAATGATTTTAGACCTGTTGCGTTAACATCAGTGGTAATGAAATCATTTGAGCGTATAATGCTGGGTGAGTTAAGAGCACAGGTCCAACATCTCCTTGACCCTTATCAGTTCGCTTATAAGGATAGGAGAAGCACTGATGATGCCTTATGCACTACATCTCACCTCATACTCAAACACCTAGAAAACACAAGGGCATATGCTAGATTACTTTTTATGGATTTTAGTTCTGCATTTAATACAATTGTGCCTCAAATTCTGTTAGAGAAGTTACAACGAATGGAAGTCAGCCCTGTAATGATAAAATGGCACCATGCATTTCTCACTGACAGAACACAACAAGTCAAAATTAATTCTACATTCTCTGACACACTGACAATCAATACTGGAGTCCCACAAGGCTGCGTGAGTTCTCCTCTGTTATTCACTTTATACACTAATGAATGTAGAAGTCAATATATAAATAATTACATTATCAAGTTTTCAGATGACACAGTCATTCTTAGTCTGTTGACACAGGATTCTGATGCATCTGTCTATCAGTCAGAAATAGACAAGGTTGTGCTGTGGTGTGAGTCAAACAATTTGGTTTTAAATGTGAGCAAAACAAAAGAAATCATCTTTGACCCTAGATCCATAGGTAACCATAATTTGGTGACACTAAATGGGAAGGCAGTGGAGCAGGTATCCACATATAAATATTTAGGTGTTTTATTTGACTCTCAACTAAAATGGTGCCAGCATGTTGACTTTTTATGTTCAAGGATCAGTCAGTGTCTTCATTTTCTGAGGAGGCTGAGAGTGTTTGGCGTTGAGAAAGATATTATGATGGCCTTCTATAGGGCTTTCATTGAATCCATCATCAGATACGGCATCATAATATGGTTTGGGAACCTGTCTGTTAAACTGAAAGCTCAATTGCATACCCTTATTAAGAGAGCTGGGAAAATTATGGGCATGCCCCCTCCTACATCACTGCAAGCTTTATTTGATGAAGCAGTAAGGAGACAGGGATTGAAAATCTCAGTGGATGAGGAACATATTTTGCATGGCGAATATGAAATGTTACCCTCAGGAAGGAGATATAGGCTCCCAAACTGTAAAACAAATAGGTTCAAACTCTCAATGGTTCCTTGGTCAATTAAACTACTTAATAGTAGGTCTTAGTGTGGTGCGAGTTGGGGGGGGGGGTATTATTTTTAGGTTGTGGTGTAATTTTATGCAATCATATTGTTTTATGTGTAATATTGTTTTATGTGTAATATTTTTATTATAATATCTCTCTGACCAATGTTTGTGTTAAGTAGCTCAGGGAAATGGCTGTGTGCAATACCTATGGACTGTAATACAAGGGGCTGTCTGTTTGGGGGTGTGTGGAGGCAGATGAACTAGGATGTATTTATGTTTGCATGTTACTTGTTTAGTGTTACTTGTTTAGTTGTTAATTAGTTTAGTATGCTACATTTATGTTATATGGTTCTGTAAAATCACACTCTCTTGTTTGCCCAAAACAAATTTCTCTCAAGTAGAGATAATAAAGGCTCATCTAATCTAATCATAACCGTAATAAAACATCATGCAAAATATCTGATCACCGTCGTAACTCCATTTTCCGCAGACCCAAAACCAATACGATCGTGTGTTTTGATCTAAACGGAAAGCCTCAGGGTCAAGGTGAACCTCACCAAAAGTAGTAACTTAAAACCACTACGCCATATAAAAATTTAGTTATAAATCTGTGATTTTGTTTTTTAAAACGAAAGATGAAAGTTAGGTATAGAATATGTTTCTTACAGAATGTTACGATGGTAGCTGGTCTTGTATGAATTTCTGAGCTATAAAATGAGTTGTGGTCTATTTTTTACCGTAGCGTGTTGTGTGCGGGGAAGGACACATATTTGCATGTGTAGAATGGAATTTTCCACTCCAGCAGTTAGAAGTTGATCGTGCTTCCATTTGCGGTCTTTCTGTTACGCGAGTGATCTGTTCGGACGTTATCACTGAAAAGGTGAGTTTTGACAGTTTTATTTTGTTTTAGTCTTGCAGTATAAGGTAATAGAATGTTTTTCTTTTTCATCTTACTTTCATATTTCGTAGTGTTTGCGTATTTTTGGCCAATATTTTGCAACCACGGTCAATTTAGATCGAACTTTTGATAGAATCTACGGCCAGTCATTTTGCCCCGCCCCCGCCTCACGCTCCGTCCGGTGTGGTAGTGATGTCCCGTTGCTCGCGCGCCGCAGCAGAGACCCGCGCGACCTTCAGCCGGTACAGTCGCTGTTCTTTTACCACCGCCGTTATTCTCATCTTTCCGGTGTGTTCTTGATTTTTCCATTGTGTCCTATTGTCCTATTTCGCCATATCAAATACCCAAAATGTATCATATTATTCATGTTTAAGTGAATAATCAATTCAGTCATCATAACTTGGCATTTTTAATCCAAGCAATCAAAAAGAGGAAATGTATTCAATATTTTCACTCATCTGTGAAGGAGGGGCTTTAATTCTTCGTGATGTAGTTATTTTATATGTAAATCAATTTTACAAAAGCATTTGAATTGTAATCAAAAAAATTTCACAGTGGAGGCCAGATAAAGCAATATACTATCTTGATTCTTATTAAACATGACAAATATTGAATGTTAGGTAAATGCAAAAAAAAAAGTAAAATAAGAAAAGTTATTTTTTGATCATAATGTCCCAAATGAGAGACCAGTTTCTGAGACGGACCCATATTGCAAAAAGGTTGTTTTTTTTTGTTTTGTTTTTTCCTGACAGAATCATATGAATGAAGTTCACTGTTTAGGCATGAATGCTACCACTCTTTATACACAAGTGTGTAACTGATCTTTCTTTGTACATTTCAGCCACAGTGTGTTTACTGTGAGAGTGCTGCATATTCAGCCAGTGGGGGGCGCTACACACATCAGCGAGTGAGTTACCCCACTAAATATTTATTCAAACACTTTTTTTTTTTAGAAATCTGTGAGAGAATGTCAGAATGACCCACTCTATTCCACAGACAAACCCTAGCTCCTAAATTCTAATTATTGTTCCTAAATCTTTTATTTCCTTTATATTTTTATTATCCCCCCCAAAAAATGTCAAATAATAAAACAGATTTTGTTTTGGAGACTGAGGTTGTGTGTGTGTGTAATTATTTAGGTACGCAAGTCAGTTGAAATACCTCTATTAGTATCTTTGTATACTAATAAAAGTGCGTGTGTGTTGTTTTTCAGGTTGTGTGTGTGTGACTTGGCTGGTTCTGAGCGCTGTAAAGATCAGCAGAATGGAGAGCGGATGAAGGAGGCGAGCAACATCAACACTTCCTTACTCACTCTGGGACGCTGTATCAGTGCAATGAGACACAACCAGACGTACAGGTGAGTGTGTGTACTGCACAATGTGCATGAGACACCAACCTCCTTGAGTATTTAGCGAGGTACGGCACATGAGCGATTAGTGTGTTTCTCATCACGAGTGGTTAATGTGCTAGCCTTGCTGAGAAGTTAGTGTGTTGATCATCCTGAGTGATAAGTATTTTGGTTCTGTTGTAGGCAGCGCCCGGCGCAGGTCGTTCCTTTCCGAGACAGTAAACTAACCCGAGTACTGCAGAGTTTCTTCTCGGGACACGGCCGTGCCTGCATGATGGTCAACGTTAATTCCTGCAGTTCCAGTTACGATGAGACCCTGCATGCCCTCAAGTTCTCTGCCATCGCCACACAGGTAACACGTGCACACAAGAACACGCACTGCACAGTTTCAAGTTCTACTTGCGCCACCCGAGTAACACACGCACTCATTTTGTGATGACGGTGTTGGCATTCTAGTTGGTCCATGGTCCTGCGTCTAAGAACCGAGTGGCTTACATCCTGTCGTTGCTGCGTGATGAGTCCGCCCATGCAGACCACACCCTGATGGAGGATGAGGAAGAGGAGGAGGAGAGTGACGAAGAGGTGGATGTCAGCATGTTCCAGCCTGAGGTGAGTGACTGTTACTGATGTCGTGATGTCTTTGCTGTAGATTTCTCCTCTGCAGTGTGAATACCAGGAAATACTCCAGGTCAGGCACCACAACAGCTTTTCAGGTGGGATAATGCATCCCACTACGTCCTGCCTTTTGCATTTTGGTTGGCTAGTCATTTGTATTCACACACGTTTGGTTGAGGATTCCCAGTTATTGTAGGATGGGTTTTGAGATCTCATCTCATTATCTCTAGCCACTCTACAGGGTCGCAGGCAAGCTGGAGCCTATCCCAGCTGACTACGGGCGAAAGGCGGGGTACACCCTGGACAAGTCACCAGGTCATCACAGGGCTGACACATAGACACAGACAACCATTCACACTCACATTCACACCTACGGTCAATTTAGAGTCACCAGTTAACCTAACCTGCATGTCTTTGGACTGTGGGGGAAACCGGAGCACCCCCACACGGACACGGGGAGAATATGCAAACTCCACACAGAAAGGCCCTCACCGGCCACGGGGCTCGAACCCGGACCTTCTTGCTGTGAGGCGACAGCGCTAACCACTACACCACCATGCCGCCCACAATTCTACATAGTATGAATAGATCTTATTAGTCTGCAAGAATTTCTCTTTAATCTCACAGATTTCCATGTATTGCTCGTGTGTAGGCTCTGCTGAAGGCGATTAACGTGCTAAAACGAGAAGTCCTGCGTCAGCGGGGGGAGAAAGATGAGCTGGAGGTGAAGATCAGAGAGCAGGTGTGTACAGAGATGATGGAGGTCATGAACCGCATGCAGCTCGACTTCAGGTAACAGACACCCGTATACACTGTCCCACATCTTAACACCCATTAAAAATGAACATGGATAGACAGTCAAATAAGCAAACGTTTGTTAAATAGACAGACAGATGAATAGAGGTGGTATATTGGTGCTGCAGGAAAAGTATTACTGAGTTCTGGGGTCACGTTCAGCATATTTTAAAACATACAGTGTAGAATACAGGTGTGTGTGTGTTTCCGTTCATGGACACTGTAACTGTGAATGTGTGATGAAACATAATACCCTAAACATTTCTGTCTGTCTCTCTGCTTCTGACTGTAGTGAGACGATGGAGAGGGAGAGGGAACTGCTGGAGAATCGGTGTGAGAACAAAATCAACAACCTGAAGAGCAGCTTAAAGAAATACTACAGTCAGCAGCTGGAGGTGAGACACGTTAGGCTCAGCACTGCATTATTGACCTCAAAACTGTTGAACTCTGTGTGTATTTAATACTTTTGAACTCGACACTACATATCGCACATCATGCCTCTCTCGCCCATGACCTTATGACATATGACTATATACTGCTAAATAAAATGACTTGTGGCTGTGTCCTGTCAGTGCAGTAGTGTTCGGGAGCACTTAGAGTAGCGCGCTATTAACGTCTGGCTTCTCTAGAAGGATCTGTGACTTGAAATGTGCTGAAAACCCGCTTATGTTTCAGGAGCGAGATGATCAGATCCGGGAGCTCAGTGCAACCCTGAAAGAGAATGACGGAGGAAGTGCAGCTCCTAGTTTTCCTTCTCTGGAGGAGTTTGATGGACCACGACGATCTCAGCGTGTAGCATCATCACGTAAACGCAGCAGCCAGCAAGAACATGCAGAGTCGGAGCACGTTAAAGCTGAATTGTCACGCGTTAAAGCCGAGCTTGAGCAGTGCAGAGCTGAGCTCGACCTCAAACAAACAGAGCTTACACTCAAAACACTCGGTAAGATAAAATACCACACAATTAAAGTGCGTATGTATGTATGTACCGTGTGTGTGTGTGTGTATACACACTCATCCAGAAGGGTAATTTTGCACAAGCCCATCTGTCTACAGCAGGAAAAAAAAAATGCGTCTGGAAAAATCCCAAGAGAGTCTGGAGCCAGATTCGTGACGTTACCTGCGGAAGCGCCAGCAGGCTGTGAGAGCTTTGCACGGTTTCAGTGCACAGCCTGTGTAGACCAAGCGCTCCCATTTCTCTCTCATTGTCTGGTCTTTTGGAAAACGATGAGTACTAATCCCATCATGATTGGTGTTGCTATAGCCTCCTACGATACATCTGTTAACCATTTTAATAATTACACAATAACCTTGAAGAAATTTGCAGAAAACCACCAGGTTGTTTTCTCATAAACAAACCAGCGCTGACGTAGGATTCAGAAGGAGGCGTCCCGCACGTGACGTCACGAAAATCAATGTTTCCCGGGAAATCCAAATGCCAAGTTTTTTCAGAAGCGGACCAATTCGCCTCAAATGGCTTGATTTCAACTGAATTTTTCTGGTATTGCGCAAGGTAAAAAAAAAAAAAATTGCAGAGAATGCAGAATGTTACAAATATTTGACCAAAGTTTAACATAAAATAGGAGAATTACATTGATCTTGCTCCTGAATTTACCCATGATATGCACTTTAACACATCTGCGTGCTCTCATCTGCTTTCCTTTCAACAAATCCACATCATAAATAAACCTTTCAGCTGAAAATCTAAAATTTATAGTGTCCATATTAAAGCAATCCATTAGCCAAGATATGTTTGTCGTCGTTTTAGTTTTGTAGTGGAGCTACCAGCCTAAGTTCCAGATTAAACTTTTTCCGAACTGATGCTGAACATTCTAAAATTTTCTGAATTGAAAATTCCCATCCCATATATATAATATGTATCTTTTTATTCTATCCACATTCACTGGATATGAGCAATTGCAATCTGCTCATATACCATAGGTAGAGAAAAAGAAAATGGCGGCGCACGTGTTGCTGAACCAACCAAGGATAAAATAAAAATTCACAAATAAAAAAATGCACCAAAATATGGAATAAAAGTATTTGATGGTAATTTGATGGAAATTCTTTGTTTTTTCCTATTATTATTATTATTATTATTATTATTATTACAGTGGTGCTTGAAAGTTTGTGAACCCAATAGAATTTTCTATATTTCTGCATAAATATGACCTAAAACAACATCAGAGTTTCACACAAGTCCTAAAAGTAGATAAAGACAACCCAGTTAAACAAATGAGACAAAAATATTATACTTGGTCATTTATTTATTGAGGAAAATGATGCAATGTTGCATATCTGTGAGTGGCAAAAGTATGTGAACCTCTAGGATTAGCAGTTAATTTGAAGGTGAAATTAGAGTCAGGTGTTTTAAATCAATGGGATAACAATCAGGTGTAAGTGGGCACCCTGTTTTATTTAAAGAATAGGGATCTATCAATGTCTGATCTTCACAACTCATGTTTGTGGAAGTGTATCATGGCACGAATAAAGGAGATTTCTGAGGACCTCAGAAAAAGTGTTGTTGATGCTCATCAGGCTGGAAAAGGTTACAGAACCATCTCTAAAGAGTTTGGACTCCACCAATCCACAGTCAGACAGATTGTGTACAAATGGAGGAAATTCAAGACCATTGTTACCCTCCCCAGGAGTGGTCGACCAACAAAGATCACTCCAAGAGCAACGCGTGTAATAGTCGGCGAGGTCACAAAGGACCCCAGGGTAACTTATAAGCAACTGAAGGCCTCTCTCACATTGGCTAATGTTACTGTTCATGAGTCCACCATCAGGAGAACACTGAACAACAATGGGGTGTGCATGGTAGGGCTGCAAAGAGAAAGCCACTGCTCTCCAAAAAGAACATTGCTGCTTGTCTGCAGTTTGCTAAAGTTCACGTGGACAAGCCAAAAGGCTATTGGAAAAATGTTTTGTGGATGGATGAGACCAAAATAGAACTTTTTGGTTTAAATGAGAAGCGTTATGTTTGGAGAAAGGAAAACACTGCATTCCAGCATAAGAACCTTATCCCATCAGTGAAACATGGTGGTAGTGGTGGTATCATGGTTTGGGCCTGTTTTGCTGCATCTGGGCCAGGACGGCTTGCCATCATTGATGGAACAATGAATTCTGAATTATACCAGCGAATTCTCAAGGAAAATGTCAGGACATCTGTCCATGAACTGAATCTCAAGAGAAGGTGGGTCATGCAGCAAGACAACGACCCTAAGCACACGAGTCGTTCTACCAAAGAATGGTTAAAGAAGAATAAAGTTAATGTTTTGGAATGGCCAAGTCAAAGTCCTGACCTTAATCCAATCGAAATGTTGTGGAAGGACCCGAAGCGAGCAGTTCATGTGAGGAAACCCACCAACATCCCAGAGTTGAAGCTGTTCTGTACGGAGGAATGGGCTAAAATTCCTCCAAGCTGGTGTGCAGGACTGATCAACAGTTACCGCAAACGTTTAGTTGCAGTTATTGCTGCACAAGGGGGTTACACCAGATACTGAAAGCAAAGGTTCACATACTTTTGCCACTCACAGATATGTAATATTGGATCATTTTCCTCAATAAATAAATTACCAAGTATAATATTTTTGTCTCATTTGTTTAACGGGGTTCTCTTTTTATCTACTTTTAGGACTTGTGTGAAAATCTGATGATGTTTTGGGTCATATTTATGCAGAAATATAGAAAATTCTAAAGGGTTCACAAACCTTCAAGCACCACTGTATATCTCGCCTCTCTGTCTTATCTTCCTCAGAGCTGAAGCGTTTTCAGGATCATCCAGGAACCTCAAGCCTGACTGTAACCGCAGAGCGCAAACTCGTCGAGGGACAGAAGGTGTGTGAGATTTACATAGTGCACCTATTGAGCATGTAGTGTGTGTTTTTTTTTGGTAATAATGTTCAAACCCATCAGCCAGTTCAGAACATCAGTACTGAGGGTTAGTGCCCTATCAGACGACAGACTACCCATAATGCACTGCACTGCTTAAAGATGTTTACAGAGCAAATCAAATTACTGAACACTAACCCTGTTTCTTACACTTGGCTGCTACAAAGTGCTCAGGTTCCCCGTGTCGGGAACAGAGAGAGGTTTAGGCCACAGTAGATGATGCACTCCTGTGTTAGAGTTTCATCCTGGTGTGTGTGTGTGTGTGTGTAGACTCTGAGGCAGTTGCGTGCTGATCTGCACTCCCTGGTGGTGAAGCTGCAGTCTGGAGGGCGAGCGTGCTGTCATTATACTGATGGAGAGAAACTCCGGACAGCCCTTAACACCGCTGACTCAACACTCCTCAAACAGGTACACGCGCGCACACTTGTTGCACTGCCCTTAACTCCACTTACTCAACATTTCATCAAGTAGGCGTGTGTGTGCGCACACACTGTTCTCACTCTGCTCTGTGTCTCTCTCTCAGGATCAGATGCTGATGGATCTTCACTTGACTTTGCAGCTCCTTAAAGCTCAGCTCCATCATAAAGATGAGACTCTGGCAAATTTTAAGCGACCTTTCACCCCTGCTACCCCTGTCACATCTGCGACCCCTAGCTCCTGCAGTAGGCGGGGCTGTGGAGTTGCCATGGCGATGGTGGAGAACCAGCCTCCAGGGAAGCGAACACTCCTGCGGTTCTTCTCACCGTCATGCAGCAGCAAAATGAGAGCGAAGGCAGACACCACGACGCCATACGCCCGCATACTGCGCTCACGCCAACCCTCTCCCCCACCCAGCCCCGCCCTCGTACGCAGGGGGAGGGTCTAATGATGCTCACTTAATTCCTGATTCTATTTAATATCTAGTTAAATGTCAGCCTGTTACTTCCCAACCTTAGTCCCTTTCTACTTTTTAAATATGGCAGAATATTGATATGAACCTTTATCATGCCTAATCTAACTAGTAATCAAATTAACAGCCTTTCCTGGGAGCAGGGACACTAAAATATGCAGGATATGGGGTTTTCCAGGACCAGGTTTGGGAACCTGTGCAATTAGCCAAACTTTATGGATTGACGAACAGCAGCTTTTTCTCTCTTTTATACTTTTGATTAAACTATGTTCATCACATATTTAGAATTTATTATACTGTAACTATTAATCAGTTCTCCATTAAGCCTTAGTTCCGGTAACAATCCGCCCATTTAGTACAAGAGCAGGATGAGGCAAGATCTTTTTAAAATAACTACTCAATCATGCTCATGAAGGTGTTTTATGCTATATGCAAAAATATTACAGAATATTGTAATATTTTGTATATATTAGCTTAATTAATCATCTTCATTAACAGACTATTGGTTTATTATTTAACAGACATCCATAAATTATAGTTAATTCTCAACAACAAAAAAAGTACTTCTTGGATTCTTGCTGTCGTTCATTTGGGAGAGAACAAGGATATAAATATAGCGTTAATTATCTTTATCGGTTACTCAGTGCTGATCAACACTTAACGAGTCACCAATCAGCTGTGGCAATGAGATTCTTAATGGAAAGTTTGAGCTGAACATTTATTCCAAATATTTGACAGGGTTGATGAGCTCTCTGGAATAAAATTACAAACACAAAGCTTTAAAAACAGTTTATACAGTTTTATAGAACACCTGTAAGATGTTGCTACAATTTGCCTAGCTGTGTGTATGTACTCTTACACACCGCTTTCTCAAGTCATATATGCCTCTTTATTTTTACTTTGAGTGAAATAAGTAATGTGTTAGTCGTGTGCTTTATAGATTGGTTATGTAGTAGTCATATATCTGTATTCAAATATGTTTTTGCTGTTAACTACACTTTTTTTTTTTTTTATACGAGTTGTGTAAAAGAAGCATTGTTGTGGACTTATTAAAACACATTCACAGACATAACGCATCAGTGTTGTACAAGTTTAACCGGAAAGCACAGCAGCGAAACGTGATAAAACTTCACACCACAACATGAACATCTGCTCTGAAATATGTGGGCTAAATTTACTGCCATGGACAAATTAATAATGCACAACTTTTAAATGAGTATTTCTACTCAGGTTCAACACTGGGAAAACTCCCACTAACAGGCCAATTCTCCATTCAACACAGAAGACATTTGCTGATCCATCACCATGTGTAGCTTTATTTAAAAGAGCTGTACAAAAGGCATATGAGAGAAAGCATTAAATATTTAGTTATGCAATCTGGCTAGTGAAGTTCAGTCTTCATCAGCAGTAAAATTCTGCAAGTATACTTCAGAACATCAGCTTTTTCCTGTATTCCCTACTGCAGGATGTTCTCTCTTTGTTGTTCGTAAGAACCATTAAATCGCACTGCTGAAACCGAACCAGCCCTGCATTTCATGGTCGTGCTCCTGTAGCAGGTTTCAACAATGGAAAACTTTATTTTATCAAATTACACATACAGATTATTTCTGAGCAAAATGAAAAGATCAATCTGTACAGGACAATAACATGATTGAGAGCTGTCAGGGTGTGATGGAGGACAGGTCAAGAGGCGACACTCTCCGAATGGGTGTGGTGTTGTTGTACACACTCTGTAGTGTGTGCGTGGCCGTGTTCAGCGGGTTAAACACAGTCTGCTCAGATGACGATTCTCCCTGTTCCCGCACAGCTGAGATCTGACGCAGTAGGGCTTTTCCCTCCTCACGCGCCTACACACAAAAGATCTCAGTTTAAAAACTTTGTGAGTGCTGCACATGTGTAATTTAAAAAGGGGAAAAAAAAAAAAAGTGTGTGGGGGGGGAATAACCTTTGTAACTCCACACAGTTGTCATATTTGCGCAATTTTTACAAGAGCAATTTTGTTCACACATCTATCGTTTGGACATCTGCAATTGTGTTAACGTTCTTGTGATGGTAAATATTGTACATGAAACTACATTCACCATGCACTTTAAAAGGAACACCTGTACAACTTGTTTTTGAAGTTATCCAATGCATTGTGCTGCTTTGAAATGATTGGCTGATTAGGTAACTGCAGAAATGAGCAGGTGTATATACACAATAATAGGTCACATTATGGGGTGGGTGAGACTCACTTCATTGTAGTCACAGCAGCGTTGTGCACACAGCGACGCCTCGTCATACAACTTGTTCTTGAAGTAATACTGACCAAGATAGCGCAGTGCTGTGCTCACCTCCACATGCTCCAACTGTACCTGCACATGCACACACGTCTAGTTTACCAGCTTTACTTAATTCACTTCAGTTTTAGGTGTTGAATTCCCGAGCATGTTTAGTTGTTTTCAGTTCATCAGACACACCATTTTTATAAAGTGGTCAGACGGTTTTTTGTTTTATTTTAAATAAAAGTGTTTATTTAATACTTTAAATACTTCTTTAAACATTCGCTTGTATTTAGTGACAATTCTGTTAAAAATGACTTGATATTTAGGCACCGTTACATTTTCCAAATAAATTAACGCCTAACCTAAACCTGGTCACAAAAAGATGCCTTAATCATCATTACAACACAGCATTAAATAATCAACATGATTGCATAAACACTCGCCATCAAAACAAACAAATAAAGCATTAAACACGTTCACAACGTTCGTCACTTGTGGAATTAAACAACCACAAAATTAACCACTTACCCCACAAGAGAAAATGTCCTGGATGTAGATGATGTAACACTGAGCTGCATCATCCGACTCGTTCAGCTGCTCATGAAGCCTGGACATAGACACGCAACACATGAACACTGCTTTCATCACTAACACACACCTGTTAGAAATCAATTTGCAATAATAATAATAATAATACTTGGCAAGTTTGAGCAGTGCCATCCTCTCAACATCTCCCACTGAATATGCTCGCCAGTAACACTGCAACACAAACATATTAGCCCCACCCACTATAGCATAAACATAATGTAGCATGCTGTTCAGAGCTCCTTACCTTTTTAGCTTCAACCTGCTGTGAGAGTTTTTCATAACATTCACCAAGAGCTACGAGCATGCGGGAATCATTGGGCCTGAAAAAACACACAAAGTAACAGCATTTCTTTTTTTTTTTTTTCTTGACACTCTTTTGTGGTTTGGGAATCTATGCTGCATGATTTGTACTGATTGAATCACTATAACTAAACGTCAGTGTTGAATTTAGTTCCACTTACAGAAGGTTACTAAGAGAACATGGACATACGGGTGACCCAAAATTGTCACTAGTTGTCACTCAAACCCAACAACAACTACTTTGTAAAACGCCAGCAATAATACCTTCAGTCATGTCTGAGAACACACTCATTGAGAACAATATATAAAATCTTGCATAATTAGAAACATTTAGTTTAACCTAAAGAACATTTGACCAGAAACACATTCTCCATCTGATACAAGTGCATTTCTGTCTGATCACGTGACCATTAGTTTGTGTGACCACTTTAATGACATGCAACTTGGTTGCTTTTTTATTATGAATGAGTGACTCCACCCATATCTGTACTGCAAGTCAGAACTGATCACTATACAACAGACGCACACTACATACCTTAGCTGGTGGGCTTTCCGGTAGTAGTAGAGCGAGTAGAAGGGCATCTTGAGGATTTCGTAAGTCTGACCGAGTCCGTACCACGCCCGGTAATCCCGCTTATTCACTTCGATTGCATGTCTTATAGACACACAAACAACATTGATATACATATGATAAAAAAAGACTACTATACACCAATACAGAATACACAAACATTTTATCAGCGTCAGGTTTGCAGACGTACACTGAGGACCGATGGATTGGGGAGAAGGGTGCCAATACTTTGTGCAGGGCCACAGTTGGTAACTACGTCGTGTAGTGGTGGAATGAATGGAGCTACAACAAACAGCACAAATATAATATGCTGTAAAAAAGTGTGTGTGTTGACCTACAACCCCAATTCCAAAAAAGTTGGGACACTAAAACAAATAAAAACAATGTGAAGATTTGCAAAATCATAGAAACCCTATATTTAATTCAAAATGGTACCAAGACAACATATCAAATGTTGAAACTGAAAAATTTTATTTAAATTTTTTTTTTTTTTTTTAAATGTGTGTTCATTCAGCAACACGTTTCAGAAAAGTTGGGACAGGGGCAACAAAAGACTGAAAAAGTTATGCAACGCTTTAAAAAAAAAAAAAGGGGGAAAGGAGGAAAAAACAAAAGGTTCACCACTTTGTGAAAGACTGCATGGGCAAACAGTGCAACAATTTAAGAATAACATTCCTCAATGTAAAATTGCAAAGAATTTGTGGATCACATCATCTATGGTACATATCATGAAAAGATTCAGAGAACCTGGAGAAATCTCTGTATGCAAGAGACAAGGCTGAAAACTGACATTGGATGCCTGTGAGCTTCAGGCCCTCAGGCGACACTGCATTAAAAGCAGACATGTGTCTGTAGTGGAAATCACTGTATGGGTTCAGGGACACTTCAGAAAACCATCGTCTGTGAAAACAGTTCATTACTGCATCCACAAATGCAAGTTAAAACCAGATATAAACAATATCCAGAAACACCGCCACCTTCTCTGGGCCTGAGCTCTTTTACAATGGACTGAGGTGAAGTGGAAAATTGTCCCGAGGTCTGACAAATCAAAATTAGAAATTATTTTTAGAAATCATGGACACCACGGCCTCCAGGCTAAAGAGGAAAGGGATCATCCAGCTTATCAGTGCACAGTTCAAAAGCCAGCATCTGTGATGGTATGAGGGTGCATTAGTGCACATGACATGGGTAGCTTGTACATCTGGGAAGGCATCATTAATGCTGAATGATATATACACGTTTCAGAGCAATATGCTGCCATCCAGACAAAATCTTTTTCAGGGAAGGCCTTCCTTCTTTCAGCAAGACGATGCCAAACCGCTTTCTGCACATAGTAAAACTGCATGGCTCCATAGTAAGAGAGTCCAGGTGCTAAACTGGCCTGCCTGCAGTCAAGACCTTTCTCCCATTTAAAACCTTTGGTGCATTATGAAGTGCAAAATACAACAAAGGAGACCCTGAACTGTTGAACAACTGAAATTGTACATCAGGCAAGAATGGGACAACATTTCTCTTTCAAAACTACAGCGGTCTCCTCAGTTCCTAAATGTTTACAGAGTGGTGTTAAAAGTAGAGGTGACGCAACAAGTGGTAAACATGCCCCGTCTCAGCTTTTCTGAACTGTGTTGCTGACATGAAATTCAAAATTAGTATATATATATTTTTCAAAAAACAACAAAATTTATCAGTTTCAACATTTGATATGTTGTCTTTGTACTATTTTCAATGAAATACAAAATTTCCAAATTATCACATTCTGTTTTTATTTCCAGTTTACACAGCGTCCCAACTTTTTTTGGAATTGGGGTAGTATATGGAGTTTAACGAGGTGTATTAATTGCAACTCTAAATTGATAGTGTTAAAGTGTTAATTGCACCTGTAGGCCTGGATGATGTTTAGTGTACCAGTAGAATGAGACAGTATGTTAATTATACCTGTAGGCCTGGATGGCGGCGGATGTGTTCTTCATCTCCATGTACTCATGGCCCATCAGCGTCCAGGCCCCAAGACAGCGTGGGCTCAGTTTTAGTGCTCGCTGGAAATACAGAGCAGCTTTCTCGTGTTGACACCGCATACTGTAGTAATTGCCTACACAATTCACACACAGAATTAACACAGCCATAACAACATACACTGCTGCTCCTCTCTAGGTGTTGAATATCTGTGCTAATTACCTGTGACCAGCTTTAAATGGTTATTAGTATAAATACACAGGTGTTTATAGAAAAATCGCATGCGCTGGTTGAGAGATTTAGACTATTTCTCGATCATCTCCTCGAGCGACTTGGCAAAATGGCTGCCAATCGCTTTATCACCATAAATGAAGAAAAATTATAAATTATGAAAGAAAATGATGTTCCTAAAAAACACTAAAGATGCAACAAAGTTTGGTCTAAAACTATTCAAAGGTAAGGTGGAATTGTGATTGTATTGAAATAAATAAAATAAAAGTACTTTATGTGAGTCGGCAGAGATAGGCGACAAGTCTATGCCGTGCCATCGTTACATTTGCATGCTGCTTTTGAAGTTTGAAATAATTTATTTTTTAATACAATTTAATTGTTTTTAAAATAATCATCTGTGTATTTATACTAAAACAATTATCCACCTCAGACTCAGTGAATATTGGTGAATAATAATCTCGATTTCATCTCAGTTATTATTCACTGATATTCACTTTGCTTTTGGTGAAAAATTGTTAATTAGAAACCATTTGTGTGTGTGTGTGTGTGTGTGTGTGTGTGTGTGAGAGAGAGAGTGAGTGAGTGAGTGAGTGAGTGAGTGAGTGAGTGAGTGAGAGAGAATCACTGACCAATGACACAGCAGGTCTCAACTCTGTATTTGTCGATTTCCACAAGGCTGTGGGCGAGATAGCTCAGCTCTGGCTTCATGCTCTAACACACACACACACACACACACACACACACACACACACACACACACACACACACACCTTGTAAAGTTTTTCCATTGCTTTTGAGATCATTCATTAATACATTCATTCAACTTCAGGTTTATCCTAGTCCTATTCCTGGTGTAAGGTGGATACACCCTACATGTGACACCAGTCCATTACAGTTCACCTTGAAAAACAAACAGTGACATAAGACAGGTGCTCGAAGTAACTCATGACATCACTCCTGTTTTTATTTTTCTAATAAAAGCCAATATATTAGAACTCCATTTCAGACAATACCCAATACTGACCCCAGTAACCATGCAAATCTCTGTGACCTTCTGTTGTTAAGACAAATCTCAGAGGCATGAGGGCAGTGTGTTTTAAAAGACACAATGCCCCATGTTCCCCTGAGTGCTTTGTATTAAAACACTTTGTAGATGTGATGCAAACTGGCATGTAACAACATATTGTGCGATGATAAATTCACGATACAAATAAATGATGATTCAAACTGATGAAATACTGTGATTATCATCAGGCTGCTTCATTTCTTTGTTTTTCCTAGCTGTAATTGCATTGTTTAGATAGCAGGGACCGAAATAATGTACACTAGCAGGAATATGTGTGACTTCACCCTAGGCGGAAGTAACACAGCTCTAATGCGGGGGGGGGGGACACAACAAAAAAACCAGCCAGATCTAAAACTGGAAAAAGAGCTATTGTGTGACTGACTGTACAAATATATTTAACAAGAAATTGTTGCTTTCTTTTTAGTGACTTTTTACTGACTGCCTTTTAGTGAAACGCTAAAGAAAAAATGGAGGTAGAACAAATGCTTTAAAATGTTTATTAAGAAAAGGCCCATTTGTGATTAACTTTTTCATTTTTAATAAAAGGAATGTTTTAGTTAATAGGCCATTATATTTTACTCCAACCTTTACAAATGTAGGTAAACAATTATTGTTGGTTATTAACAAAATGAAACAAAAGTTTTTGTTTTTTAATTTAGAATAGAATAATTCTATTCTAACAAAATGAAACAAAAGTTTGTTTTTTTTATTTAACAAAAGGGTTAAAGAAAAAAAACTGATAAAGAGCAGGAAAATAAATGTTACATTTTTTTGGTAATAATTTCTCTCTTCATTTAACATTTTTTTCAAAAACATCATGGGAAAATCGAATCATGAACCCAATATCATGAATCAAATTGAATCATGAATTGGGTGAATCGTTACATGCCTAGATGCAAGTATGGTATGAGAGTTTTCTCACCCGGACATACAGCAGGTTAGAGAACGTGTCCATGTTCTCAATGCGGAATGGATCCTGTTCACGGAGCTCGTTAAACAGATCCAATGCCTGGTCAATATCTGTGCACACACAAATATACAAACACATTAAATATAGCTCACAACTACCTAGTGTTCTTATTAGAACACAAAGACTCAGTGTGTGAGGGTGTGTGTATTACTCATATTGCACTACAAGTTGGTTTACTAATATTATTATTAAACTTTATTACAGGCTTGAGGCCTACAAAGAATACATTACAATACATACATCAATAAAACAATACACCACACATTCATATACATAAAAAAAAGCTAATAAAGGCACTCATACCAGTGTTCCCAAATCACAGACATGCACCTAACAGAGCTATGACTTGGATCTACTGATTGTGCAATAAGTTGATTTGTAGAGCGGTCCAGCCTGCTCATAAACTTAAAGGTGAGATTTCTCACCAGTGCCGTGAATGTAGTTAGACCTAGTTTGCAGAACAACCCACTTGCTCTAGTACTTCTTGGTTTCTTCAAAAGAATCCTAAGACAGTCATTCTAAGCTACTTTCAGCTTGAGCAAGCTCTCCTTCTTGTATCTAACCCAGAGTGGAGCTGTGTAAAGAGGGGAGCAGTACGTTCGAAACAAGTTTGACTAACATCTGCAGTGCAGTGATGGAATTTTCTAGCCACCATGTTAGCTTGGACATATAACACTCTCCTCTGTCTGCTAATGTCGTCATCATCCTCCAGCGTATCAGTTAGGATATGCCCCAGATATTTTGTTACATTAGCTACTCCCAGCTCTTCTCCAGATAGATAAAAAGGAGGGAACTTGATTTTGAAATCATCCTTGGTCCTACAAAACATTACCACACTCTTCTTAGCATTATATTTAATGTCAAACTCTACCCCATAATCAGAATAGATATTGAGGAGCTGTTGGAACCCACTGCTACTTGGGGATAGAATGGTAAGGTCATCTGCATATAAGAAGTGATTAATCAACGTGTCACCAACCATACAACCTGTTTGGCATGCCCCCAACTGCCTAGACAGGTCATCCATATAAGCATTGAATAAGGCTGGAGATAAAATTCCCCCCTGCCGTACCCCGTTACTGACATTAAAAGGTGTAGATAGGATGTTCCCCCATTTAACCCGCACACTTTGGTTAGAATACCAATAAGCTAAAATTCGTACCAGACTACTGGGGACTCCCCTTTGCTTGAGTTTATTAAACAATTTAAAAATGATTGACACGATCAAAAGCTCTCGAAGCATCAATAAAACCTACAAGGACAGTAGAACCCTGTCTCCTATATGCCTCTACAACCTCTTTCAGTGCATAGATACATTGGTCAGTGCTATGCTTAGGCTTGAAGCCAAACTGATTGTCAGTGGTAGTTATGTAGTTACTTACTCTTTCAAGAAGTAGACTTTCAAGAACTTTAGAGATAATGCTGGCAAGGGCTATGGGTCTGTAGTTATCAATACTACCAACCTTACCAGCCTTGTCTTTAATAACTGGAACAAGAATTACTGACATCATGGAATCAGGCAGTATGCCATGACACACCAAACCAGAGAACTTGCGTGCTGAGTGGATTTGATTAATATTACCCCCGATACTGAACATTAATATTTTCTTTGTGTTGGTGTGCATTCAAAGTTGCAGTCCAGATAAGCATGTGTGATGATGAAGATAAGGACAATGATGGTCCAGACCTCGAATGTTGTGGTACGCAACAGCAATCTGGGAGATGATGTAGGTACTCTTGGAGAATCCAGCTTCCTTCAGACTCTGGTATTTCTGTAGTGCCTCTGTAATCATCTGCAGCTCTGTAAACATGTGTGCCATGAAGAAGTCCCTCACCCAGCAGTCCGGCAGGGATAGAGACTTCAGCTATAGACACATAGGCAGAGATGTCAGTTTCAGACAAACATACAGAGAGACACAGACTTCATTTACAGACACAAACAGAAGTTTAAGTCTCTGTCTGTGTGTCAGCAATTGAAGCCTCCATCTCTCTTAAAAGGGGAACTGAAGTCATTTTTAAACTTGCTTTATTTCTTAATTAATGTGTTATTCAATTACGTTTTCGGTTTTAGTAACTTTATATCGTGACTTGTATTGGAAACTAACTGCAATTACAGTGGGGTAAAAAAGTATTTAGTCAGCCACCAATTGTGCAAGTTCTCCCACTTAAAGATGAGAGAGGCCTGTAATTTTCATCATAGGTACACTTCAACTATGAGAGACAGAATGGGGCAAAGAATCCAGGAAATCACATTGTAGGATTTTTAATGAATTAATTGGTAAATTCCTCAGTAAAATAAGTATTTGGTCACCTACAAACAAGCAAGATTTCTGGCTCTCACAGACCTGTAACAACTTCTTTAAGAGGCTCCTCTGTCCTCCACTCGTTACCTGTATTAATGGCACCTGTTTGAACTCGTTATCAGTATAAAAGACACCTGTCCACAACCTCAGTCAGTCACACTCCAAACTCCACTATAGCCAAGACCACAGAGCTGTCAAAGGACACCAGAAACAAAATTGTAGACCTGCACCAGGCTGGGAAGACTGAATCTGCAGGTAAGCAGCTTGGTGTGAAGAAATCAACTGTGGGAGCAATTATTAGAAAATGGAAGACATACAAGACCACTGATAATCTCCCTCGATCTGGGGCTCCATGCAAGATCTCACTCTGTGGGGTTAAAATGATCACAAGAACGGTGAGCAAAAATCCCAGAACCACACGGGGGGACCTAGTGAATGACCTGCAGAGAGCTGGGGCCAAAGTAACAAAGGCTACCATCAGTAACACACTACGCCGCCAGGGACTCAAATCCTGCAGTGCCAGACGTGTCCCCCTGCTTAAGCCAGTACATGTCCAGGCCCGTCTGAAGTTTGCTAGAGAGCATTTGGATGATCCAGAAGAGGATTGGGAGAATGTCATATGGTCAGATGAAACCAAAATAGAACTTTTTGGTAAAAACTCAACTTGTCGTGTTTGGAGGAGAAAGAATGCAGAGTTACATCCAAAGAACACCATACCTACTGTGAAGCATGGGGGTGGAAACATCATGCTTTGGGGCTGTTTTTCTGCAAAGGGACCAGGACAACTGATCCGTGTAAAGGAAAGAATGAATGGGGCCATGTATCGTGAGATTTTGAATGAAAACCTCCTTCCATCAGCAAGGGCATTGAAGATGAAACATGGCTGGGTCATTCAGCATGACAATGATCCCAAACACACTGCCTGGGCAACAAAGGAGTGGCTTCATAAGAAGCATTTCAAGGTCCTGGAGTGGCCTAGCCAGTCTCCAGATCTCAACCCCATAGAAAATCTTTGGAGGGAGCCGAAAGTCCATGTTGCCCAGCGACAGCCCCAAAACTTCACTGCTCTAGAGGAGATCTGCATGGAGAAATGGGCCAAAATACCAGCAACAGTGTGTGAAAACCTTGTGAAGACTTACAGAAAACGTTTGACCTCTGTCATTGTCAGCAGAGGGTATATAACAAAATATTGAGATGAACTTTTGTTATTGACCAAATACTTATTTTCCACCATAATTTGCAAATAAATTCTTTAAAAATCAGACAATATAATTTTCTGGATTTTTTTTTCTCATTTTGTCTCTCATAGTTGAGGTATACCTATAATGAAAATTACAGGCCTCTCTCATCCAGGGATGAGAGTGCATGTTGAGAAAAAAATCTGAAAAGTAGCGGGGGGCTGGCTTGCAGGTCCCCAGTGGGGTCCAGGGACAACGTCTCAGTGAGGGACCAGGGGGCGAAGCTGATGGATTTTGGTGATTTAAACACCCAAAACCCATTAATTTTAGCAATGAAATATATGTATTTTTCTCGAAGTTGATATCCCAATTCAACATGCCATCAACTGAAACTTTTGTATCATGACAAGTGTTCTTTCTTAAATATCATATCCCACCTTGTTTGACTTTTTCAGCATGTTCAGTGCAACCTTTTAGGTTTTGGAACAATAGACCCATAAACCAGGGATGAGAATGAAAAATATTTTAAAAGTCTGAAAAAACCGGGGTGGGGCCCAGGGGGCTAATGATTTTTGGCTTTTTTTTTTTTTTTTACCCCAAAACCATTAATTTTATCAGCAAAAATTTGCAATTTATTTGGAAATAAATTCCCCTTCTTGGGGGACTACCAGGTGAAAATGATTAGTATGGTACAAGAGACTTGTTTTTAATCAATTCACATTTGATGATTTCAAAAAAATCAATGCACCTTTTAATATAAACGAGCTCTACAGTATTATATTTCTGCATTTTAGCTATTCATGTCTTTGAATACTCTAATCCTTTAAAATGAAGTGCAAACCAGAAAAAAGTTCTATCATATAATTCTCTAAAGCTTTCTTCTGATGTTATCATGGTAGCAGGAGGTCTTGCATATTAAGCAGGCAACATTCAACATCACTTATCACTTCCCTTTCAACTGTTGTGTGTACTAACTCGGTTTTATCTGGACAGGATGCTGTGTAATGTAATACATGTACCATATGGTCAATCTGAAGATCGAGATGGTGATTTTGAATTAAAGAACAGACATGTACAATGAGCATTATATATTGGAAATTTTTTTTAAATCAAAAACTATAAGTTCATCTCGGCCTAAAAAATTTGGGCAGACGCTCCCGCGTGGCACATGCCAGCAATTTCCCCCCCCCCATGAAATGAGCAATAAGCAGGAGTGTTATACATGCTATCATACGTAAAATTTCATCAGAAATATAGATATGATACTATGATTCTCCCCAACATGCTACATTAGATAAGCTAACCCCATTTATAAAAGATACACACTTCT
This sequence comes from Neoarius graeffei, assembly GCF_027579695.1. Lineage (NCBI taxonomy): Eukaryota > Metazoa > Chordata > Actinopteri > Siluriformes > Ariidae > Neoarius > Neoarius graeffei. The sequence goes on from NC_083580.1 coordinate 54,209,014, forward strand.
ATATGACATGTAATTGATATATATTTTTTGGGGCGCGCGCTCTCTCTCTGCCATGCCGATCCTGTAGGCTGCACTGACTCAATACAACTGAAAACTCCGGTCCTCGAGAAAAGAGATAAAAGCCCGCCCACACTGAAAGCTGATTGGCTTATTTTGCTGAGTAACCCAATCAAGATGCTCTTTGTCTGGCATGCGCTACATGAACAGGCACACAGGCAGTGTTGCCAGATTGGGTGGTTTTAAGTGCATTTTGGCGGGTTTTGAACATATTTTGGGCTGGAAAACGTCAGCAGTATCTGGCAACACTGCACACAGTCTCCCTCGCGCACCCCCTCGCGCGCACACATTCTAAGATGCGTGATGCAGACCTTAATGTTGCGCGCGCACGCTCTTGCTCGCTTCTATCAATATGCAGGAGACTCCCGGAACTTCCGGGAGACTTGGGATGTCTGCGTTATAAGGTGACCACAGATCGTTAATCATACCCCCCCCCCCCCAAAAAAAAAAAAATTCTCAATGGATTTACATCGATCTCAAAAACGATCATTTTGGTCTGAAAAAGTCGGAAATCCTAGCCTAGTAAACTAGACCCACCCGCCTAGCGGCCAAAAATATTTTTGCCTAGCGAGTGGGTCTAGCCTCGCACCATATAAACAAAAACACCCCGGGCATCAAATCGTGCCCGCCAATCACAACGCAAGGTTTTTGTTTGGATTCTTTGGACGGGCTTTTGCAGGAGTGACGACAAGGCTGCACGATGCTGGAGAAAGCACAACAGGAAAGATGGCTACGGGCTAGTGAACAGCACGCGTTTGACTCCGCTTTGGAATCAGTTTTAGAAGAATTAGACTTGGAGCTTTCGTTGAAACATGAGCAGGAAGAGGCTCTCCGCTCATTCCTTTTCAAGAAGGACGTTTTCGCTGTTTTGCCGACCGGCTATGGCAAAAGTCTGATCTACCAGCTAGCTCCACTCGTAGCCAAAAGGATGGGGCTAGTTTGTGCAGTACGAAGAATTAATAAACAGCTTTGAAACATTACTTTCTGATTGTTTCTTATTTTCCCGTTATTTTAAATTTAAGGGAAATTATTTCACCAAACACCACTAAGTAAAAACTCTCAAAAATAGTTTAAGCAAACCCTTGAAAAACACTTGGAAAAAAAAAAGTGTATGTTAAGTATGTGGTACAGACTCCAAACTTGTGGTCATTATCTCCAAACTTCTTAATATCTAGAACCTGTTTATTAATTAATATGCATTTTGAAAAATTATTTATTTCAAGGTCTCCCCCACTGTTTTCTGTCGCTCTGACTACGTCACAGTCACTGTTGCGCTGATTGGTCAGAGCGTTGGCCTATACGCACAGAGACAGTTTGAAAGACAGCAGTTTGTTGCTCCTACCCCCTTCGGAAATGTCTACGGATCGAGGCCAGACTAAATATTCACATTTAGTCTGGCTTGCCAGGCTACAGAAATCCGCCAATCAGCAGAAAATTCTCATCCCTGCTCATCTTTTTAAGTGGGAGAACTTGCACAATTGGTGACTGACTAAATACTTTTTTGCCCCACTGTAAATATTATACTTATCGGCCTATTCGGTTTTTAGCCATGTTGAATTTAGTTTGTGGGGCATCATGGCTCAGGTGGATAAGGCGCCATACCATAAATCCGGGGACCCGGGTTCGATTCCAACCCGAGGTCATTTCCCGATCGCTCCGCATCTCTCTCTCCCACTCATTTCCTGTCCTGTCTCTACACTGTCCTATCCAATAAAGGTGAAAAAAGCCCAAAAAAAATCTTAAAAGAATTTAGTTCGTTTGGTCCACGGCAGGCGTCGCTTATCCGCATGATCTTCGCGAGACTTCGAAACGTGAAGTGTCAGTGCCGCCATTTTGAAAACTGTTTTCCAAACGAAATATTGCACAAAAACGAGTTTAAATGACGATTACTGCCTACTTTTTTCAAACTTTCCTAATTGCTATCAAAACAAACAAAACTTCTGGCTTGATTACATCAGCATTCGAAGGAGGGCGCGCGCGTCTTTTGACAACCCCTGTGTCCGAAATTGCTCCCTACTCACTGTATAGGGCACGATATAGTGGGGACGCAATTTTGCAGTGCTGTCCGAAACCTTAGCGAGGATTATTTACACCCTATATAGTGCACTCAAAGTATCCCACAATGCATCATGAAAAGTAGTGTACAAATGATGGTCACTAACCAAAGCAATATATCCCATCATGCATTGCGGTTGCACTGAAAGAACTCAAATTAAAAGTCTTAAATTTGATTTGATAAAAGGCAGCAGCAAAGAAGAAAGTATTCAGCCTTGATTAAAAAAAAATAACTGAAAGATGCAGGTACTTTGCATTTATTAATGTGGGAAATACACTCACTATACAGTAATATGGATTTGTCACAAAACCACACGCATGTATTTATTATTTTGAAAACCCACCAGCCGACTGATCTGGCATGTTTTAATTGTGCAACAGTAATGAAGTAAATACCAGCGCGACGGACTCATGTCCGAAATCGTTTTTTCATTTTACCAATGAGCTCACTCTATAGTCCTCTATATAGTAATTCCCTATATAGGGAGTAATGAACCAGTGAGCGATTTCGGACACAGGGAACGTTGGCAGATGTTGGTCACTTTGATTTCCGCTGTACGTTTTACTTCCGTTCCTACGATGTCTCGCACAGGTCTCAATGAATCTTGTTCACGGCCATTACTTTGACATATGGACTGATGTATTACATAGCATATTTCAAACACTCATAACTTGCTATAGCAGTGACGAAATAGCTATCAAAAATGCATTCCTATATTTAATAAAATGAGAGAAATAGAGTCTGTGTCTATGCGTCAGCCCTGTGATGACCTGGCGACTTGTCCAGGGTGTACTCCGCCTTTCGCCCGTAGTCAGCTGGGATAGGCTCCAGCTTGCCTGCGACCCTGTAGAACAGGATAAAGCGGCTACAGATAATGAGATGAGAAATAGAATTTTGATCATAAAAAATTTGCCTTCAGTTCCCCTTTAAATGGGCACTGAATGTATGCACCATCTTCACGCTGGTGATGAGGTTGAAGAGATGACTTTTCAGTGATCATGTGTGCATGAGAAGTGTGGTTGGCATTAAGTTCAGACAGTGTCGCATGTGCATGTTAAGTGTGTATGGAGTTAAATTCAGACATAAATTCATTTTTGTTTGTATAGCACTTTTGTCACCTCAGAAATCCAAGTGTATGTCAATGATGGACAAGGTTGATAATGTAGCAGGGTATCTGCACATTTCTGATAACCAAAAATAATACTTTTTAAGGCCATTTTAAGACCTGTGAGAATAAAAAATAAGACCACTACCGCGGGGAAAAAATATTTTTTAAAAATCAGACTCTAGGCTATTATGGTCAAAGCATATTTATATTTTAATCAGTGCATCTCCAGTTTACAAACAGAATCTTGTCTTTCCCACAAGTAAACGATTTTGCATATTCAGAATCAGGGAACATTGCCCTGAAGACGGTGCCCACGTCTTCGTTCGAATTGTAGGAGTGGTGTCGGTCAATCGTTTGCAGAACCCACAGTATTTCAGCCTTAAGTGTAGCGGTCGAGGCAAAAGCACCGAAGGCACTTGTGCTGGGAGAAGTAGGCACCGAAGGGAAAGTGGGCTTTGCGCTAACGTTTGCAACCGGTGCTGCAAACATCTGCATGGGAACTGTTGTTACCTGACTGGCGGCAAAGCGTTTATGCTTTTCCCCTTTCATGTGAGCGTCAAGGCCCATTGTTCCCAACTTTATGTCTTTCTTGCAGAGTTTACACCGAGCTTCATTTTCGGACGTTGCTTTTGACAACCAACCGCTATATTTCTGGTCCTCAAGCCACTTGTCCCTAAACTTACACTTCCCCATCCTATATGTCTGCCACGCTAAAGAAACCACTTCTTCGTCTTTTCCCACAACACTATAAGGAAAACACTGCCCCCTAAGTGTTGTGTGACGCCTGTACTTTTAGGTACAGAGCGGTCTTTTTGCCATCTTCTTGTTACACATTGACGTGCGCTGTTTGAACAACGTTAGCACGGGAAAAAAAAAAATGTACAAACATACATTTTTGTGCCCCGATGAAATTTAATGCCACCCATATGAAAATTAATGCCACACTTCGAAATATTAGCAAAATATAAGGCTATTTAAGGCCTTAAATGCCATATACTGTATATCAGACTTTTTAAGGATCCGCGGACACCCTGTGTAGGGTGTTGAATGTGGTGTTGCTCAGAGAGTGCCCGTGGTGGTGGTGAGAGTATACTTGTGTGTTGATGACAAAGAGCATGTGATGTTGAGAGTCTGTGGTGCTCAGAGTGAGCTTGTGATTTTGAGAAATGAGGTGTAGTGTGACGAGTGAGAATGTGGCACTGACGGTGAGCGTGTGGTGTTGAGACACTGTTTCGTCTTGAGAGTGACAATGTGCTGTGAGAGACAGCATGTGGTGTTGAATGTGTACCATGTCAATGTTGGTGATGAGGTTGCAGAGCTCGAGCCAGGCTCCCCAGTGCAGAGGAAGAGAGTGTGTTGCCTCCACAAACACATCCACGGCTTCCTTCATCAGATCCAGCTTCCTCAACACAACCCCATACCTATACAAACAGTCACACACAGGTGGCAGCCAGGCTTTCGACCTCTACAGTTTTGAAAATTGCTGAACTCCATTTCTCTTTTGCAAATATTTCAACCAGAAGTAAATTCCTCACATTTTAATTATGCTTAGTGAAAAGGGAAAAAAGAAGAGTTCGTTCCAGTTTGACTGAAAGACGCTCTGCCTACCTCTAGATTTGTAAGCTAATGTACTTATTGAGAACAACGTTACTGCCAAACTTTAATGAATAATAAATGTACAACAGGAAATGTTTAGTATCATTTTGATTATCAGCATCATCCACATAAGACTCTGTTTGATCACCTGAGGTAAGTCACTTGTGGTGTTTGACTTCCTGGAGCCTTGTTGTCGTTTCTTCCCTTGACTGATCTTTGTACATGCTTATATCAGTGTGGGAAAAATACCTGATTAATTCAGTGACTTTTGTTGGCTAGATTTCTTGTTATTAATGACAATCTTAAAAACCAGAAAACAACTGCGATCTGACTTGTACCCAAAACAACATGGCACTGTATTACAGCAACACTAAAGGGACAAACACTAAACTGCACTACACTAGTAGGGGGAGCTAAGGAGGTACTGCTTTAGAGGCAGAATGAACATTATTGAGAACGAAAAAATTTCCACATTGTGTGTGTGTGTGTGTGTATTTATTTACAGGTAGAGTGTGAATCCATCCAGTTCTCCAGCAGTGTGTTTCTTGCTGAGCTCCACTCTCAGTTCCCTCAGTGCTTCATTACGCACCTGACCCTTCTCCAGAGGACCTGCACGCGCGCACACACCAAAGGAAACTAAATGCAGCCCCTAAACTTCATTCATTACTTTTAAACATGCCACAGAATGAAACCTTTTGGTGCTCATTCAGTCCGTTAAATAATTAGTTATTAATGATAAAACTACTACATCTACTGCAAAAACAGCTGAAAAACTGTCTCTCACCCAGACTGTCCACTGTCTCATCGTCTTTCTTCTTCTCTCCTGACTGAAACATTCAAAAAACAAATTCTGAAAACACCAGAGTGCATGCAACTTAACACCAATCAGCATGAATAAACACAAAAGTGGAAGTGAACAGTGACAGTGAGCATGCCTCACCAGGTAGCGCGAGTACATGTAGAGAAAATACGCTTTCTGACTGTGGCAGTCACGCAGGAAATACGCTGCACGGTCATATTCCTTTAGATCGAAATACGACTTCGCCAAACATAAAGCATCCAGATCATGTGCTTCATCCTAAACACAATCAGAACAGAAAAGGGAATGAAAAGAGAACAGTACAGTAATAACACTTGATTCTGGATTTTATAAGTGTACTACATAGGGTTTGAATTAGTACAGAGAGCTGTGTTCAAGGAGGGAGTGACATCACTACCTAGTCCTGAGTATGACTTTAAACTGCAACCGGTGGTCTCAGGTCCAGGAGGACTTGAGTACTGAGGAAAACGGAGTTACCCCTTAATCACCATTGCTCCCAGATCCGCTCTGACCCAGAGTGGCAGCACCTGCCTGGGTTCCAGCTATGGGTTAAATAGTACATCACCAATAAGGCGCTGGTAGCAGGGTGCTTTTCGGTACAATGTGGCAAATGAACCCAACAAGATCAATGGCACACCACCAGATGGCATGCGGAAGAGCCACTCAAATGGCCAATGGATGGCATCACTCGGCAAGTCAGTTGTCACTGCGGGGCAACTTCCATACCCGTCAGGTCTGTGGCACTTTTGTGCACCACTTGACATGAGGTCTGGAGGTCCAGAGAGACAACACCATGGGGGCATGACATCGTTTGTCTTACCTTACTGTGCAAGGCGCTTCATTAGGAAAGGAGATTTCTGAGCATCCTAATGAAGCAGTTGTCATCGCAAGAGACGGACAGGCAACATCATCACTGCCTTTACATACAGTGCATGATCAGCTCTTAACTCTACACATCTATAACACCCTCTCATCTTCCACTACTGATGACATCACTTATGAAGAGAGCATGCTGAATCTTTAACTTGTAGCATTTAGCTTTTTATTTTAAAACAGAGAAGATACAGTTTAGCTAACTTCGAGTTATCATAGCTATGATTGTATTCATCTTGGTCTTACCTTACAAAAGGTTAATTAGTGAATCATTATTACCATAATCAAATTTCATTGATCAGCACCATTCATATAGTAAGGGAATAATAAGGAGCATTGTAAATGCTGAATAAAAAATAAATTAAAAAACACACTGACCTCAGTAATCTGTGGTGGAGATGGAATCTCACTCAGTGGGAGAGGATTGAGAGAAAAAGCCAGCTCAGATGCCCTGTGCGCATGGGCGCGCGCACACACAAAATACATTTTAATGTCAGTATCACATTCTGAAGACAGAGTAAGGACAGCTTACTGATTAATAATTACTCAATTATTATAAAAGACAGCAAGCAATGTAGAGGATTAAATACATCTCCACAATCAGTGTGATATAAAGTGTCATACAGTATAATCTCATTCCTGTTAGTGACTCAACTCTGTACAGGTTTCTGTTCACGCCTATGGAATTCAAAAACTTATTAAATTAAACCAATATATTCTATAAAAAAGAGCTGTCTAAACAACAAGAGGCTTTAAATCCAACAGTGTACCTGCTTTGGGTTTCTGTAACTAGGAAATGAAAAAATCTCCAAAAAATGATTAGACAAATATGCTCACTTAATATTTGAACAGCTGCATAAATGTATTTAGAGTTTAACCAGTTTAATATATTAATATTTAGTTATAAATTAACCATGTGAGTGCACTGGTGCTTCTCTATTTGATCAATATTTAGAGCTTAACCACTTCTTTTCATTTATCCATCCATCTTCTACTGCTTATCCGGATCCGGGTTGCGGGGGTAGCAGCCCAAGTAGAGCAGCCCAGATTTCCCTCTCCCCGGCCACCTCCACCAGCTCTTCCGGGGGAATACCGAGGTGTTCCCAGGCCAGCCGAGAGATATAATCTCTCCAGTGTGTCCTGGGTCTGCCCCAGGGTCTCCTCCCAGTGGGGCATGCCCAGAAAACCTCTCTTGGGAGGCATCCAGGTGGCATCTTAACAAGGTGCCTGAACCACCTCAACTGACTCCTTTCAATGTGGAGGAGCAGCGGTTCTACTCCGAGTCTCTCCCGAATGACCAAGCTTCTCACCCTATCTCTAAGGGAGAGCCCAGCCACCCTGCAGAGAAAACTCATTTCTACCGCTTGTATCTGCGATCTCATTCTTTCGGTCACTACCCATAGCTCGTGACCATAGGTGAGAGTTTAACTGATTTAACACATTAAATAATAATTAGTGCTTAACCGGTAAAATACACCAATCAATCAGTCATAACATTAAAACCACTGACAGGTGAAGTGAATAATACCATCTCATTCCAATGGCACCTGTCAAGGGGTGAGCTATATTAGGAGAGAACAGTCAGTTCTTGAAGTTGATGTGTTGAAAGCAGGAAAATGGGCACATGAAAGGATCTGAGCAACTTTGACACGGGCCAAATTGCGATGGCTAGATGACTGAATGAGAGCATCTCTAAAATGGCACATCTTGTGGGGTGTCCCCGGTATACAGTGGTTAGTACCTACCAAAAGCAATCCAAGGATGGACTACCAATGAACCAGCAACAGGGTCATGGGCACCCAAGGGTCACTGATGTGCATGGGGAGCAAAGGCTAGCCTGTTTTGTCAGATCCCCCAGAAGAGCTACCGTCGCACAAATTGCTTTAAGTTAAAGCTGGCTATGACAGAAAGGTATCAGAACATACAGTGCAATCGTGCCCATGCTCACTCCCTGCCTCCCCTGAAAGCACCTACAATCGGCATGTGAGCAGCAAAACTGTAAAATAGAGCAATGAAAGGGGGCGTCCTTGTCTGATGAATCACGTTTTCTTTTACATCATGAGGACAGCCGGGTGTGTGCATCGATTACCTCGGGAAGAGATGGCACCAGGATGTACTATGGAAAGAAAGCAAGCCGGAAGAGGCAGTGTGATGATGTGATGTGATGTTCTGCTGGGAAACCTTGAGTCCTGGTATTCATGTGGATGCTACTTTGACACGTACTACCTACTACATGGATGCAAACGGCACGCCTTTTGGCGGATGCCGCCTTTTTCACGGCTGTCTGGGGGACTTGTGTGAATCGCGTAGATCCGATGAGGTTTTTTTTTTGGGGGGGGGGGCGTTGGAGTGTCTGATTATAATTTCATCAAAGTAAATTCTGTATTAAAGTTACTAAATAAGCAAATGCCGTTACAGTCCATGAAACATAGGAAGTATGAGAAGAAAACAGTAAATCAGAAAGCTGCGCACGTAAAGCCAATTGGCTGCGTGCCATTAATTATCTGCTGCTGGCTGCACTTCACGCACAAGGATTTCCATCAGTCCAACGCAAGTTACGTAATTGGCTTTACGTGCACAGCTTTCTGATTTACTGTTTTCTTCTCATATTTGTACTTCCTATGTTTCATGGACTGTAACGGCATTTGCTTATTTAGTAATTTTAATACAGAATTTACTTTGATGAAATTATAATCAGACACTCCAACACGCGCCCCCCCCAAAAAAAAAACCTCATCGGATTTGCGCGATTCACACAAGTCCCCCAGACAGCCATGAAAAAGGCGGCATCCGCCAAAAGGCGCGCCATTTGCATCCATGCTACTTAAACATTATTGCAGACCAAGTCAGTCCTTCATGGCAATGGTAGGGGCCTTTTTCAGCAGGATAATCCACCCTGCCATACTGCAAAAATTGTTCAGGAATGGTTTGAGGAACATGAGTTCAAAGGGCTGACTTGACCTCCAAATTCCCCAGATCTGAAGCCTATCGAGCATCTATGGTATGTGCTGGATAACAAGTCCAGGCCTCGACAGGCTAAAGCTGTTTTGAGGAACAAAATGAGACCTGCACGATATTAGGCAGGTGGTTTTACTGTTATGGCTGATTAGTGTATCTGGGTCCATCTCAGAAAGTGGTCTCTCATTTGGGACATTATGGTCAAAAAATAAATTTTCTAATTTTACTTTTTTTTTTAGCATTTACCTAACACTCAATGTTTCTTTTGTCATGTTTAATAAGAATAAAGATAGCATCTTGCTTTATCTGGCCTCCACTGTAGAAATTTTTTTTTTATTACAATTCAAATGTTTTTGTAAAATTGATTTACATATAAAATAACTACATCATGAAGAATTCACAGATGAGTGAAAATATTGAATACATTTCCTCCTTTTGATTGCTTGGGCTAAAAATGCCAAGTTATGATGACTGAATTGATTATTCACTTAAATATGAATATGATACATTTTGGGTATTTGATATGGCGAAATAGGACAATAGGACACAATGGAAAAATCAAGAACACACCGGAAAGATGAGAATAACGGCGGTGGTAAAAGAACAGCGACTGTACCGGCTGAAGGTCGCGCGGGTCTCTGCTGTGGCGCACGAGCAACGGGACATCACTACCGCACCGGACAGAGTGCGAGGCGGGGGCGGGGCAAAATGACTGGCCGTAGATTCTATCAAAAGTTCGATCTAAATTGACCATGGTTGCAAAATATTGGCCAAAAATACACAAACACTACAAAATATGAAAGTAAGATGAAAAAGAAAAACATTCTATTGCCTTATACTGCAAGACTAAAACAAAATAAAACTGTCAAAACTCACCTTTTCAGTGATAACGTCCGAACAGATCACTCGCGTAACAGAAAAACCGCAAATGGAAGCACGATCAACTTCTAACTGTTGGAGTGGAAAATTCCATTCTACACATGCAAATTGTTAATGTGTGTCCTTCCCCGCACACAAATAACACGTTACGGTAAAAAATAGACCACAACTCATTTTATAGTTCAGAAATTCATACAAGACCAGCTACCATCGTAACATTCTGTAAGAAACATATTCTATACCTAACTTTCAGCTTTCGTTTTAAAAAAACAAAATCGCAGATTTATAACTAAATTTTTATATGGCGTAGTGTAGAGATGAAAGTGGAGCAAAGAAAAAAAAAAAAAACCCTGAACTTTGAAAGTCAAACTAAGATATGGGGGGGCAACATCCCCCGAAAATATTTTAATAACACGCAAAACCCTGCATTCTAGTGCATATTAGTACTTACCGTATAACCTCTAATGAACACCCCCCCCCCCATATTTCAGAAAAAAAAAAATTCAAAATTAAAACAAAAAAAACTAACAGTCTGAACAGTTTTACATACCCCAGGTTTGTAGGGGTTAGATGATGTAGTTTCGCTTCTTAAAACGCCAGAACCATCCGTTTGATGCATTAAACGACTGACATCCGTCTTCCTTATGGAGCCGCATTGCCTCCATTTTCAGCGCCTTGCCCGTGACCCTTACCCCAGCTACCCTCCTTTGAAAGAGCCACTCAAGAAGTTTTTTTTCAATGGCCGCATACCGCAGAGGCCAACCTGCACCACTAGCCTTTTTTTGCCCGGCTGCCAAAGTTTCAATTTTGCATTTTTATTGGCACCATTCACGGACTCGTATACGATCGATCTTGTAGAGTTTAGAAGCAAAGTGCTTTCCTTTCTCCTCTGCCGTTTTTACGACTTTTAGCTTAAAACTCGCAGTGTAGGATTTGTGTTTTTCAACACGTGTCCCCATGTTAACGATTAGAAACAGAATGATCAGATCAAATTATCTGGGAGGTGCGTGACTTCTGCAAAAAGGGAGCTTTATGCAAAGTGAGTGACGTAACAGTGGTCGGCGAAAAGATCAAAGGTGTCAAGCATTACCGTATACACTCCAGTAAGCGCCCCAAATAATAAAAAAAATTAATTTTTAAAAACACTTAATTCGACGACTTTTCACCTAGAAAACGTATGAAAGTTAGGGAAAATTAGTAGGGCAGTTATGTTAGGGTTTGAAAAATTCGATCAACTGATTTTTTTACCCCTAATAAACATCCCCTTTTTGAAAAATGTAACGCCCCCAGGGGTGTTCATTAGAGGTTATACGGTTCATATACATTAATGATTAACAAGTCAAAAATATCAAATTTAATTCCCCTAGTTAATGAGTAATTTTCAGGAGTGCATTTAGAAAATGCGGTGATTTTCCTGGCTACACAGTTCATTTTATATATATATATATCTTACCTCTCTTCACATCGAAAGAAGGAGGAAAGTTTTGCTTGTTTTGACATGGTGAATTATTAACACGAGAAAATACTCGTAATTCGCAACTAAAAACACTGCAGCTACACTGGCAGCTTGAACATGCTTTCTAGTGTGATTGTGTTGTGCTTGCGCAGAACGGTGTCAGTCCTGCACACCTTAGCACGTGCACCTGAAGGCGCGCACGCCTAACGAGCTCTGGCATGCACGCCGTTAACAAAGAAAGAATATCTGTCTTTAATCAATGAACTATGTTTGGGCTATTTAAGGACTGCAGCCATGCAAGGACAATGCGAAGTATTACGCCGTGTCTAGGAACGCAAAAAATCAGAAAAATAAATTTCTCCATTCAGAAAACAGGAGATTTTCAAGAGTTTTGTCAAATATCTGGATTTCCGGGTATTTCGTCATTAGCGGAAAAAATCCAGAGGAATTTTCATGAAAATTCGGAATTCCGGGAAAATCCAGAACACTTTCATGACTAGTAGTGATTTTTAAGTTACTACTTTTGGTGAGGTAGTGACCTTGACCCTGAGGCTTTCCGTTTAGATCAAAACACACGATCGTATTGGTTTTGGGTATGCGGAAAATGGAGTTACAACGGTGATCAAATATTTTGCAGGATGTTTTATTACGGTTATGATTATTCTGTGAGCGCACCAATCCTTAGGTGTATAAAGTTACAACTTAAAATACAATTAGTGATAACTGTAGACTTTTCAGTGGACTACAACCTTTTTAAGGGAATGCGATGTAGTCGACCATTTATCATGTCCCAGATCAAGCCGCCATTTTGCCACAAATTTGCAGAATTTTTGCCAAATTCTGAATATTCACATCAAAGATTTAGTTTTATCTGTATTATTTCTTTCGTCATTTTATTTCAAATTAAAACCAACATCACCATTCAAAACCGTATAGTTTATTGACCGAGTATATTTAGTGGGGTACCCCCACAGTACCCAGTTTCTGAGACAGACCCATATCTTCCTGAGAACTAACCCATACTGTAGACTTGTGTCCTCTGTAGTTGACATTTATTTTATGTGCACACCCTCTTACTCTTTCAAGCTATTCACTGGAATCCTGGTGTGTTGTAAAGAGTACATCCTGGGCTTTCCAATGATATATGACTAGGAGGGTTGCTGGGAAATTCTTAGTAAGGAAATCACAACAAAAGAGAAATTGAGAGACACTTTTTTCCCCCTTGGTTCCCAGGAGGATATTACATTAACGTTTAGCTGGTTATGGAGCTTCGCAAAATGTCTGACTCTGGGACTCATTGGAGTTTCTGTACTAATTGTATTGCTTGCTAGTTAATTAGCTTTAATTGTGAAAATGTGTGAATAATTATAAATAACGTCAAATAACCACTCTCAGGAAACTCATAAATACAAACGTTAGCCTCGCGGCTAACAGCCTCAGCATACCGGTTAATAAAACACTTCCGGTGCAGTTTTAGTGTAAAATGTGATATAAATTAACTCACCACTTCACACTGTGCACCAGTCCGCGCTCCTTACACTGCGATATCATAGATATCAGTTGCTTTTTAATCTGCACCAAGTCGCTAAACTCACTGCTTAGAGCCGCCGCCATTTTTTCATGTGTTTGTGTGACGTCATCGCAGCCCCATTCTGATTGGACAACACATCGAGACGGGCTGTGTTCCAAATGGAGTTGAGGATTTAGACTTAGACAACCTTTATTGTCATTCAGTCTGCAACAAGAAGTATATACAGAACGAAATTTCGTTGCAATTTGGCTCAGCACAGAATTAAATATGAAGTGTATTAAATTAAGTTATGCAGCAGCAAAAAATATTATAAAGTGACCTGTGGAATTAGGAAATGTTCAAGTTATAAACAGTGGCGGATTTAGCAAATTGGGGCCCCAGGCGAAGGTATGTATGGGCCCCCCCTCATCCGATCCGAAACAAAAAACAAAACAAAACAATGTACCGACTGTATGGTGGATAGGCAGGTAAAGCTAATCTATAGGGAAGTAAAGGTTGGAGAGGAGAAAAAAAAACATTCCCCTTTAAACCCTGCATACGCTTCTTTACTCCAAAATGAAGATGGAAAGCAGAGAACACACAAAGTGTAGCACTACACAATATGGAACCCAACAGAGAACAAGATTTCAGATAACATCTGTCTTTGCCAAAATGCCAGGAAAACCAGTACTGTTTATTTTTTTTTAAAGATCAGAACATTTCAAACATTCTATAAATAAAACTATGTACATGATTGTGTGTGTTTGTGTGTGAGTGAGTGTTTCTCTGTGAGTGTGAGTGAGTGAGTGAGTCAGTGAGTGTTTGTGTGTGTGTGTGTGTGTGTGTGTGAGGGGAGGTAAGAAGTGTGGACTGAGGAGAGATGAGGTGGCATTTGGCTCTAAGCAACTCCATATCCATGTGAATGTATGTGTCAGTGAGTGAGTGAGTGAGAGAGAATGAGACAGTGTGTGAGAGAGAGAGAGAGTGTTCTGTGTGTGTGAGACAGAGAGGGTGAGTGAATGAGAGAGTCTACGAGAGAGAAAAGAGAGATTGTTCTCCACATCACAGAGTCCTACTTGTTGATGTCTTCTCACAGGTCTTCACACGTACATGACGCACAGCCAGATGTAGGAAAATGTAAAATAATAATGATAAAAAAAACATTGTCACCAACTAACAGTATGGTCATCATCATCGGTGTCAAAATGGCCATCACTGGATAACTCTTCCACCTCATTTGTGTCAACGTTGACACTGTCGGTGATGGAAGGTGGCAACAACATGTCTTGCTTGATGTTATCCTCCTCAGCTAGTGCCACTTCACAGCAGCTAGCTGCTGCTGCTCTACCGGCATCATGTTCAATGTTTTGAATGACGTTGACGTTGTTGTCGCGGTCTCTATTGCTAACAGTAGTTGTAAAAAAGTTTCTCAACTTAGGCAGCATTGTCACATATTTCTCAGCGTCTTTTCGCTTTTCTTTTTTTGATCCGCTTGGGTAACTCCTTTTCATTTTCGCGTTGTTCAGACTCCAGTCACTATGTGTTTACCTTTCGCGCTGCACTGCGCAGCGTTATGGACTAGTCCATTTCATTGTGAAAGTATGGGGTGTATGTGTAGGGACAGATAACCATGAACTGGACATTTTAACTACTACTTCAACGTATTTCTTAGGAATATTAGTAAAATGTACCATACTTTTGAAGTGTTCATGAATCATGATAAGGGGCTTTTTCTTTTTTTTTTGAGGTTGGTTGGGGGCCCCCCTACTACAACCGCTGGTGGGGGGCCCCAAGCAGCCGCCTACCTATGCCTCTATGGTAAGACCGCCCCTGGTTATAAATGTCTGTGAAGATTCTCAGTCATCCAGGTCATAATAAACTGTGGGTGGTAAAAGAGAGCAACTGGACTTGCTTGAAGATTCTTGAAGACGTTTCACCTCTCATCCGAAAGGCTTCTTCAGTTCTGTCTGACTAATAGGGAGTATCAGGTATTTATCCTCTCATGGATGAAAAGCTCATCTAAGGTGTCATTGAGTCATCCTGTTGGTGTGGGTCACTGGGGGCTGGATGTGAATGGCCTCGAGAGTCGTTAGGGTGATCAATGGATTGCCCGTTAAGGTGATCAATGGAATGCTGATTCTCTCTGTCCTATGAAACCTTGAGGCGGGACCCCACCAGTTGTTACAAAAAGAAAGTTGTTAGCTGCCTGCAACAACTAAAAAAGGACCAAGCCATCAACCGATATCTGTACTACAGATTGTACCCTGGGGAAGCCGTTCCTCTCATATACGGACTTCCCAAGATTCACAAGGAAGGAGCTCCACTCAGACCTATCATCAGCAGTATAAACTCTGTCACCTATAACATTGCCAAACGACTCCTTCAAGACAGCACCTTACTAGATAGAACGAACCTCACCACAGACCAGATTTGCACCCTGCTTGACCTCTGCCTGACTACCACTTATTTCCAGTTTAATGAAAGTTTCTACAGACAGAAGCATGGATGCACCATGGGCTCACCGGTGTCCCCTATTGTGGCCAATCTTTACAGTACATGGAAGAAGTGGAACATAAAGCTTTGACCACTTTTTCAGGAGTTGCTCTCAGCCACTGGTTCAGATATGTGGATGACACCTGGGTTAAAATCAAAAACCCATGAAGTGGAAGCCTTCTCTAAGCACATCAATGCAGTGGATATCAACATCAATTTCACTCGGGAGGATGTCAGTGGGAATAATCTAGCCTTCTTGGATTGTGATGTACACATTAGACAAGACAGAAGCCTTAGCATCGAGGTCTACCGGAAACCCACACACACAGACCAGTACCTACTCTTTGACTCTCACCACCCACTGGAATACAAATTGGGGGTCATTAGGACCTTGCAACACAGGGCTCAGAACATCCCTACAATGGTAGAGGGAAAAGAGAAGGAGCAGAATCACATCAAGAAAGCACTTCAGAACTGCGGGTATCCCAACTGGTCTTTCTTCAAGAGTAGAAAAAGGAACATAACAGACAAGGAGGATAACAGGAACAAATGCAAGAACATTGTAATTCCCTACATTTCTGGTCTATCTGAGAAACTCAGGAGGATCTTCTACAAACACAACATTCCGGTACATTTCAGACCCAGTAACACCCTGAAGCAGAAACTGGTCCACCCTAAGGACAGAATAGCCAAACACAAACAGGACAACGTAGTGTATACAATTCAGTGCAGTGAGGAATGCATGGACTCGTATATTGGGGAAACAAAACAACCGCTTCACAGGCGCATGGCTCAACACAGGAGAGCCAGTTCCTCTCTGCTGTCTACCTTCATCTTAACAACAGAGGACACTCATTTCAGGATTGCAACGTACGCATTTTAGCCAGAGAGGATCGTTGGTATGAGCGAGGAGTTAAAGAAGCCATTTTTGTCAACCTGGAACGGCCATCACTGAACAGAGGTGGGGGTCTAAGACATCATTTATCAGCCACCTACAATGCAGTCCTTGGCACACTTCCCAAACAACTGAATGCACACCAAAACCCAGCTGTTTTCAGTGACTCACAGGAGGACAGAGAGAATCAGCATACCATTGATCACCTTAACGGGCAATCCATTGATCACCCTAACGACTCTCGAGGCCGTTCACATCCAGCCCCCAGTGACCCACACCAACAGGATGACTCAACGACACCTTTTGCCGCTTTTCCACTACCAACGCAGCTGAGTTGGGCTGAGCCATGCCGTGCTGAGTCAAGCTGAGCGGGGCTGTTGGAGTTGCATTTCGACTACAACCACGCTGAACCATGCTGGCTGGAAGTGGGTGGACACATTGGGTGGAGTTACCGAAAGTGGGTGGACGTCACGTGATGTCGTTAGGTGGCGCAAACAGTGACATCAGTGATCTTTTAAGCGGTAGTCTCACGACCCGGATAGTAAACAATAAACATGGAGGACATGGAGTCATTAGTGTTGCTGGTCTTGGTGCTGTGGCTTGTTGTCACCGACAACGCCAACAGATACTGGCAAGAGCGTATAGATGAGGCGAGGCGCATAAGGCTTCAGAAATTCTCGTAATTTGTAATTCTTCTTCTTCCGGGTTTACGGTGTTTACAGATCCCAGCATGCTCGCGGGGCGTGTGTGGGCATGTGAGGACACTCCTCCTCACCAATCAGTGCACAGGGGAGTGTCTCCTCACGCCCCTAGCCCCACTCGGCTCGGTTTGGCTCACTCCAGCCCCACTCCAAAACCGTGCGAGTTTTGGGTGCTGAGTAGGGCTGAAGTGAGCTGAGTCGTGCTGCTCTGAGGTAGTCGAAACACGAGCCGTGTCGGGCTGAAGTGAGCTGAAAAAGGGTAGTGGAAAAGGGCCATTAGATGAGCTTTTCATCCATGAGAGGATAAATACCTGATACTCCTGATACTCCTGATACTTCTTCAGTTCTGTCTGATAGTCAGACAGAACTGAAGAAGCCTTTCGGATGAGAGGTGAAACGTCTTCAAGAATCTTCAAGCAAGTTCAGTTGCTCTCTTTTACCACCCACAGTAAAGTTATAAATAGAAGTTTAGAGTTTGAATTTGGACTTCAGCAGTCTGGTGACCTGGGGGGAAAAAGCTGTTCCAGAACCTGGTGGTCCTGCACCGAATGCTGCGGAA
This sequence comes from Neoarius graeffei, assembly GCF_027579695.1. Classification (NCBI taxonomy): domain Eukaryota; kingdom Metazoa; phylum Chordata; class Actinopteri; order Siluriformes; family Ariidae; genus Neoarius; species Neoarius graeffei. The sequence goes on from NC_083580.1 coordinate 54,226,975, forward strand.
CCTCTTTCCAGAGGGGAGAACAGTCTGTAGTGAGGCGTCACTGATGATGTTTCTGGCTCGAGACATGCAGCGCTTTGGTGCAATGTCATATACAGTGGTGCTTGAAAGTTTGTGAACCCTTTAGAATTTTCTGTATTTCTGCATAAATATGACCTAAAACATCATCAGATTTTCACACAAGTCCTAAAAGTAGATAAAGAGAACCCAGTTAAACAAATGAGACAAAAATATTACACTTGGTTATTTATTTATTGAGGAAAATGATCCAATATTACATATCTGTGAGTGCCAAAAATATGTGAACCTCTAGGATTAGCAGTTAATTTGAAGGTGAAATTAGAGTCAGGTGTTTTCAATCAATGGGATGACAATCAGGTGTGACTGGGCACCCTGTTTTATTCAAAGAACAGGGATCTATCAAAGTCTGATCTTCACAACACATGTTTGTGGAAGTGTATCATGGCACGAACAAAGGAGATTTCTGAGGACCTCAGAAAAAGCGTTGTTGATGCTCATCAGGCTGGAAAAGGTTACAAAACCATCTCTAAAGAGTTTGGACTCCACCAATCCACAGTCAGGCAGATTGTGTACAAATGGAGGAAATTCAAGACCATGGTTACCCTCCCCAGGAGTGGTCGACCAACAAAGATCACTCCAAGAGCAAGGTGTGTAATAGTTGACGAGGTCACAAAGGACCCCAGGGTAACTTCTAAGCAACTGAAGGCCTCTCTCACATTGGCTAATGTTAATGTCCATGAGTCCACTATCAGGAGAACACTGAACAACAATGGTGTGCATGTCAGGGTTGCAAGGAGAAAGCCACTGCTCTCCAAAAAGAACATTGCTGCTCGTCTGCAGTTTACTAAAGATCACGTGGACAAGCCAGAAGGCTATTAGAAAAACGTTTTGTGGACAGATGAGACCAAAATAGAACTTTTTGGTTTAAATGAGAAGCATTTGGATTATTGGAGCTTGCTCACTCGAGTTTGTTGACGGTGTAGTGGCTGGCTGCTTTATGTCCCGGGGCTCCCTTATGCCTGTGTTACCTTCTGGCTCTCCCCTTTTAGTTATGCTGTCATAGTTAGTTGCCAGAGTCCCTGCTTGTACTCAGTGCAATATGTATACTGTTCCTACTTATTCAGGTGACATTGGGCATACCTAACAACCTGTGTTTTCTCTCTCTTCTCTCCCTCCCCCCCCAAAAAAAATCTGTCCCGCTGAGTTACATGTTGGTCCTGGGATTGAGATGCTGACCTCTTCTGCTCCTCAGACCTGCCTGATCCATCCTGGTGCCCTGTGTCTGGTTGGAGTCTCATCGTATCACTCCTGTGGAGGGCGGCCCCATGTGGACAGTTGGAGGTCGCACCTGGAGGATGCTCTGGACTCTTGCAGTGGTGCTTTTGTGGCTGGGGACTGCAGTTGACTTCCTGACTCTAGGACTGCAATTGACTTGCTGACTCTAGGACTGCAGTTGACTTGCTGACTTTGGGACTGCAGTTGTCGTGAACGGTTTTGCGTTCGGGTTTCCGTCGGTGGGGGGTTTATAGCATCAATGAAGCTGACTTTATGTTAGGACTGTTAATGTTATAGTCATGTTGTCTATTATTACCCAAATGAGGATGGGTTCCCTTTTGAGTCTGGTTCCTCTCAAGGTTTCTTCCTCATGTCGTCTGAGGGAGTTTTTCCTTGCCACCGTCGCCACAGGCGTGCTCATTGGGTACAGATTCGGGATAAAATTAGCTCATATTTTAAGTCGTTCAAATTCTGTAAAGCTGCTTTGCGACAATGTTTATTGTTAAAAGCGCTATACAAATAAACTTGACTTGGCATTATGTTTGGAGAAAGGAAAACACTGCATTCCAGCATAAGAACCTTACCCCATCTGTGACACATGGTGGTGGTAGTATCATGGTTTGGGCCTGTTTTGGTGCATCTGGGCCAGGACGGCTTGCCATCATTGATTGAACAATGAATTCTGAATTATACCAGTGAATTCTAAAGGAAAATGTCAGGACATCTGTCCATGAACTGAATCTCAAGAGAAGGTGGGTCATGCAGCAAGACAACGACCCTAAGCACTCAAGTCATTCTACCAAAGAATAGCTAACAAAGGGGGCACCATGGTTCAGTCGACTAAGGCGCCATACCATAAATCCGGGGACTCAGGTTTGATTCCGACCCAAGGTAATTTCCCAATCCCTCCCCCATCTCTCTCCAGCTCATTTCCTGTCTCTACACTGTCCTATCCAATAAAGGTGAAAAAAGCCCCCCCCCCCCCCCCCCCCAAAAAAAAAGAATAGTTAATGAAGAATAAAGTTAATGTTTTGGGATGGCCAAGTCAAAGTCCTGACCTTAATCCAATCGAAATGTTGTGGAAGGACCTGTTAGGTTTTATTATTATGTAGGTTTATAAATAATTGTAATTCTTGACCAAGAAGGCAGTAATTTATTTGTGACAAAATTAAGGATTAATTTCTGTTCAGTTAAAATGACCTTATGTCTCGGCTGGACATTGTTTAGGAACATTTTGTTTATTTTGATATGAAATGTGTATTTTTGATCAGAGATGTGTCTGAACAGTGCCAAGGTCTGCAATAGGGTTGGGCGGTATCCAAATTTTGATACCTTTAAACTGTCTCTGTGTTTTCCCGGGGTATACGGTATTACCGAGAAAAAAATAATATTTTGTTTCGGCCTACTGTGTAACGTGCGCCTATGCCTCAAGTGTACTATTTAAAAGCAGCATAGCGAATTGTGTGCATTGTGGTATGGATTAAGCAGAAAAGCGAATTTTGTGCATTGATGAATGGATTAAGAGATATTTCAAAGCATCACGCAACTCTTCCTTCATCTTGAAAATAGCATTCAACTGTCGTTTACACATGTCTGCATTGAAACGCCATTTGCAGCACTATTTCACCTACTCCATCAAAAAAAAAGTACACGATGAGCAGGATCATACCCTTTCAAGCATGGGAAATAAAAAAAAGAAAAAGAATCAACCAACACCCAAGTCCGTTTAGACTACGCGATAAACCATATTCTTCAGCGCAAATGAGGCGAACCTAATTCAAATGCGTGATAGCTGCACAAGGCAAAATCATATGGGCCCACGTCATGCCATGGCGGGGAAATTAATAATCAAATGGCCTTACCTTGCTTAAAACGTTGTCTTGATCACATAACTCCTTACAATTATTCCACTTAAATCCATACGGTTTAACACACCCAACAAAGATAGCAAGCGCATTGCTAATTCCCACCAGAAACCTAACAGTTTACGCTACGATGTTTTCTTCCGCTTCTTCAGTAGATGACATTTCAAACGTTTATTACCCACATCCCAAATGTCATACGTTATATTATTTTACCTTGTTGTTACTCATGTAACCAACTCAAAACACAACTCATTGGAGAGATCTCGTGGAAGTGGAGTACCCCAGGCTATGGTGTGCCTTAGGGGACATATTAGATTTTTCGTTTGGTTTGAAACCAAAATACTGCCACACTGCCGATGTTGTATTTTTTTTTTTTGCCACTAACTCGTTATCTTGACATCTTTCAATCGCGGTCTCAGTCTCTTTTTTTTTTTTTTTTTTTTAGATAGGACAGTATAGAGAGACAGGAAACGAGCAGGGGAGAGAGAGATGGGATCGGGAAATAACCTCGGGTCGGAATCGAACCCAGGTCCGCGGATTTATGGTACGGTGCCTTAGCCATCTGAACCATGACACCCCCGGTCTCAGTCTCTTGCGAAGCTTTCTGTCAGACTCCAAATGTCACGCAGGGTTGCCATGGTAACGACATAAACAACCCTGCACGCGATGAGAACTTCTTTAGGAAATTGATAGAATTAGTGAAAATACGATCACACAGTTATTCGGGATGATCTTCAATTTATTATTTTATATTATGACCTCATGTACTCCATATTTATTTAGATATTATATATTTTTTTAAAATGACGGTAATGAGACCGATACCGTTGGTACTTTTGGATACCTCGGGATACCTTCTTACCGTAATACCGCCCAACCCTAGTCTGCAATGATGTCAGATCCACCCACACACACCCGCAGCTGCATATCCAACGTGCATTTGGGATTAAAGTTAAATTTAAAGCCATGATTCATGTTAGTTTTATAGTTTATAGTTTTGTATTAGCCTTATTGCTGCACAAAGTGTTAAGACTTTATATGGGAGAGCTTTTTAAGATCCTTTATTATTTTGGACTATTGCATATACTATGACAGTGATTTAGACTTAATTGTTAGATCTAAGATGCATTCAATGATTTAAGTTAGTTTTATAGTTTTAAGTTAGTTTTATAATTACAGAATATAATTTAGGATTGTTAAAGACATATTCTTATTTGTTATTTTGCTTATTATTGTCTTACTACATATTGATGAAATCAAGATGTAATTTGCTGACTTAGCACACATTCATGTGTTAAGAAATTATGATTTTAATATTTTAGCTTTTCATCCTTTAAACTATTTCTGTTTAACTTGGCATTAATTTCTGATGCATTTGACCTTCGTAGACTAGACATATTCTTATTTTTTGTTTACTTTCTTATAACATATCTGTGTTTAAAAATTCCATCACCATCTTAAGTACATATTGCCCTATGTTATATCTGACCTGAAGGGGTGTACGTAGCAATGACCTTTAAAATCTGTTTGTACCTTGATGTCATCTCATCTCATCTCATTATCTCTAGCCGCTTTATCCTGTTCTACAGGGTCGCAGGCAAGCTGGAGCCTATCCCAGCTGACTACGGGCGAAAGGCGGGGTACACCCTGGACAAGTCACCAGGTCATCACAGGGCTGACACACAGACACAGACAACCATTCACACTCACATTCACACCTATGGTCAATTTAGAGTCACCAGTTAACCTAACCTGCATGTCTTTGGACTGTGGGGGAAACTGGAGCACCCGGAGGAAACCCACGTGGACACGGGGAGAACATGCAAACTCCGCACAGAAAGGCCCTTGTCGGCCACGGGGCTCGAACCCGGGCCTTCTTGCTGTGAGGCAACAGCGCTAACCACTACACCACCGTGCCGCCCCTATCATGTCATATCATCAGAAATATGTCATTATGTTATGATTTACACACACACTGATGGAGATTATTTGACCTGCCCCAAGATCAAGCTGCTCACTTGCACGCAAGTCAAACACACACACATACATCTGAACATTCCATCAGAACAGTGATGTAATTAAGATGTGACACACACGCACACACACACACACACACATAGACACAGATATCAAAATGATGTCACTCACTCACACCCCACCATAGACACACACATACACACATTCATGCACACACACACATAGATATCAAACAGTGATGTCATTTACACACAGATAACACTCGTATATAATAACCCTCTGTATTCTTGTCCAATTGGGGGAACTTGCGAATAAAGATGTGAACTACATTGGGGTTCCTGTCTTTCTTTGCGACTAACCCCCCCAGAGCTCTGGGTGGCACGAGGGCGGGGGTCCCGAGAAGTAAGTTGACCGTTTCCGACTGGGTGAACCCTAACAATTTGGTGTCAGAAGTGGGATACTTCCAATCAGGTAAGGGGTCTCTTTTAATTGATTAGTTTGATTGGTTGGACTTCCGCCTGGTTGGAAGTATCAGAAAAAAACCCAGTTGTTTATTACAACCCCGATTCCAAAAAAGTTGGGACAAAGTACAAATTGTAAATAAAAATGGAATGCAATAATTTACAAATCTCAAAAACTGATATTGTATTCGCAATAGAACATAGACAACATATCAAATGTCGAAAGTGAGACATTTTGAAATTTCATGCCAAATATTGGCTCATTTGAAATTTCATGACAGCAACACATCTCAAAAAAGTTGGGACAGGGGCAATAAGAGGCTGGAAAAGTTAAAGGTACAAAAAAGGAACAGCTGGAGGGCCAAATTGCAACTCATTAGGTCAATTGGCAATAGGTCATTAACATGACTGGGTATAAAAAGAGCATCTTGGAGTGGCAGCGGCTCTCAGCAGTAAAGATGGGAAGAGGATCACCAATCCCCCTAATTCTGTGCCGACAAATAGTGGAGCAATATCAGAAAGGAGTTCGACAGTGTAAAATTGCAAAGAGTTTGAACATCATCATCTACAGTGCATAATATCATCAAAAGATTCAGAGAATCTGGAAGAATCTCTGTGCATAAGGGTCAAGGCCGGAAAACTATACTGGGTGCCCCTGATCTTCGGGCCCTTAGACAGCACTGCATCACATACAGGCATGCTTCTGTATTGGAAATCACAAAATGGGCTCAGGAATATTTCCAGAGAACATTATCTGTGAACACAATTCACTGTGCCATCCGCCGTTGCCAGCTAAAACTCTATATTTCAAAGAAGAAGCCGTATCTAAACATGATCCAGAAGTGCAGACGTCTTCTCTGGGCCAAGGCTCATTTTAAATGGACTGTGGCAAAGTGGAAAACTGTTCTGTGGTCAGACAAATCAAAATTTGAAGTTCTTTATGGAAATCAGGGACGCCGTGTCATTCGGACTAAAGAGGAGAAGGACGACCCTTGCATTTTCCAACATGACAATGCCAAACCACATACTGCATCAATTACAGCATCATGGCTGCGTAGAAGAAGGGTCCAGGTACTGAACTGGCCAGCCTGCAGTCCAGATCTTTCACCCATAGAAAACATTTGGCGCATCATAAAATGGAAGATACGACAAAAAAGACCTAAGACAGGTGAGCAACTAGAATCCTACATTAGACAAGAATGGGTTAACATTCCTATCCCTAAACTTGAGCAACTTGTCTCCTCAGTCCCCAGACGTTTACAGACTGTTGTAAAGAGAAAAGGGGATGTCTCACAGTGGTAAACATGGCCTTGTCCCAACTTTTTTGAGATGTGGTGTTGTCATGAAATTTAAAATCACCTAATTTTTCTCTTTAAATGATACATTTTCTCAGTTTAAACATTTGATATGTCATCTATGTTCTATTCTGAATAAAATATGGAATTTCGAAACTTCCACATCATTGCATTCCATTTTTATTTACAATTTGTACTTTGTCCCAACTTTTTTGGAATCGGGGTTGTATTTTGGTTATGTTTTTATTGGTAAACCTCGTGTATAGACACGGGACGTTTTTGCAGGGGCGCAGATAGGATTTTTGAACTGGGGGGGACTGAGCTGTCAGCAAATGATTCCATTTTGTGTGTAATATATATATATATATATCTCATCTCATCTCATTATCTCTAGCCGCTTTATCCTTCTACAGGGTCGCAGGCAAGCTGGAGCCTATCCCAGCTGACTACAGGCGAAAGGCGGGGTACACCCTGGACAAGTCGCCAGGAAGACACATAGACACAGACAACCATTCACACTCACATTCACACCTACGGTCAATTTAGAGTCACCAGTTAACCTAACTGCATGTCTTTGGACTGTGGGGGAAACCGGAGCACCCGGAGGAAACCCACGCGGACACGGGGAGAACATGCAAACTCCACACAGAAAGGCCCTCGCCGGCCCCGGGGCTCGAACCCAGGACCTTCTTGCTGTGAGGCGACAGCGCTAACCACTACACCACCGTGCCGCCATATATATATATATATATATATATATATATATATATATATACTACTGTTCAAAAGTTTGGGGTCACTTTGAAATGTCCTTATTTTTGAAAGAAAAGCACTGTTCTTTTCAATGAAGATCACTTTAAACCAGGGCTTTGAACCGGTTCAAGGAACGAAAACGAAAACCGGGAACTTTTTCTATTTCACATGGAACAGAAACGAAACCAGAAACTTTATTATTTTTTATGTTCCGGAACAGAAACGCTTATTAAAAATAATGGTAACCGGTTAATACCGGTTTTTATTTCGTTCCTCAAAGTTTCTGTAGCCTACAAATAAAAAAGCCATTTTTCTCCTGCACAAGTTTCTATGACCCGCTGGGGTTCACTTCCTGTGTGACGTTCGCTGACTGAATGGAGAGAGCGGGAAGGTGGACTAATTATCACGTCTCCACATCTTAAATAAGAGGTAAATATTGCAGTTTATCGTTATTCAAAAACGGCAATTTCAAACATGATATCAATATATTTGTCCACGTTAATGAGAAGCTCGCAAACATTAAATGACATTAACCTCTGTTAGCCTATCAATGCGTAGGTAATACACAACGAATTATCTTTCATTTTTGGCACTTTTTCTGTTTGTGTAGATGGGAAGACATACTGCAAATCCAAATCGCCAACATTTTTCCTTTGACCCAGCAACAAACAAATCGAAGTGCAATGTTGAGGGATGTGGAGCCGAAATAGCGGGCAACCATGGGGGGAATTTGCAGAGGCATATCCAAAGACGGCATCCGGACCTGTTCAACAACTCTTCTACTGACACCGCACAAAAAAGACCTGGCACAGGGCAAAGTACTCTAGATGCGGTCATTGTTAAGAAGCCAAAATTGCTCAATGTACCTATTACATCCGAGGCCCTAGATGCGTGTTTGGAGCTCGTCACAGTGAACGGCAGACCATTTTCCCTAATGGAGGACAGTGGCTTTAGAAAAATAATTGACCCACTACAAGCAATTGGAAATGGTTTTGCAATTAATTCAGCCAACATTCGTGAGAGGGTAACAACACTCGCTGACAGTGAAAGGAGAAAACTGATGGATGAGCTTAGTGGCAGGCTTATCCTGCTGAAAATCGACAGCGCCACTTGCAGGGATCGCTCTGTTTTGGGGATTAATGTGCAATATACAGCTGGAGAAAACATTGTGTTACGGACGCTGGCTGTTCGAGAATTGTGTGAAAGACACACGGCCTCCTACATATCCTCTGTGGTACAGGAGGTACTGGCAGAGTATAAAATCAGCCTGAAGCAGGTGTACTCGATCACTGCGGACAACGGTGCCAACATGCAAAAAGCAGTGCAAGTATTGTCCGATCTGCAAGAGACAGGCCACGATGAGGAGGAGGAGAACAACGATGCAGACACAGAAGCTGACAACATGGAAAAAGAACCTGATATTGAAATTGATCCTGTTGTTCAGGGGCAGGTGTTGCGAAGTGTGCGTTGTTCAGCACACACTTTACAGTTAGCAGTAGACGATGCATTGAAAGAGAAAGGGGTGTCTAACATCATCGGTAAAGCACGCCGTGTTGCTAAAAAGTTGCGCACTCCAAATGTTGTGGCCGTTATCAAAAGAATGGGCCACAAGAGGGCCATAGTTGACTGCCCAACACGCTGGCATTCCACGCACGATATGCTGGATCGACTTTGCGAGCTCAGATCATTTTGTGATGACATGTCGCCTACAGTTAATGAGCTGCATTTAAGTGAATCCGAGTGGCAGGCCATTTCAAATGTAGTCAATGTGTTGAAACCTGCAAAAATTACCACTAAATGCATCCAATCAGAACAGCTTACCGCAGGTGACTTTTACGGCCTGTGGCTGAAGTGTGTGTTAGATACCGACAAAATTGACAGCCCCTTTGCCAAACGATTGGTCCAGTGCATGAAAGCACGTCAGCATACACTGTTTGAAAATGATGCATTTGTGGCTGCTGTATTTGTTGATCCTAGATATAGGCTATTTTTGACAGATAATCAGGCTGAGATGGCGAAATTACACCTGTGCCGCACTTGGGACATGATCCAAAACCTGTCCGCCGCCCCCAAAACAGACAGTGTAGCTGAGCGTTCATCATCTTCATCTGAAGATGACGATGAAATTGAGCAGCTGCTGGTGGCTAAAGAAAGAGAAACCACCGTCGTACAAAAGGGCCGAGTTCCCATTGCATCGGTGTTAGACGCCTATTCCAGAGAAGCGCGTTTAAAGCGCACCGAGAACGTCCTTCGTTACTGGGCATCCATGGCCGCTTCAAATGCAGATATGCACAAACTCGCAACGTCCGTCATAGCGCTCCCCGTGACCCAAGTCAGCGTGGAGCGTGCATTTTCATCTTTGAAGTTTATTCTTTCTCCGCTTAGGTAGTCCCTGAATGACAAAATTCTGGAGGATATTCTTTTCATCCGCTTGAATAAACAGTTTGGAATGTAAGCTAACCCATTTCCACTTCCATCTTTCTTGGTTAATTTTTAATGGGTAGGCTACTATAGTATGGGAATTACTATTTTTGTGACTGTACAGGATTTATTTTATTTTATTTTTATTATTATTGGCTATTATTATTTTTGGCAGCCTGGAAGGCAATGGTTTGGACAATTCTCGATAGTCTAATGTATGTCAGTCACAAATCTTTTTTATTTAACAACACCAGGTTACGGTGTAGCCTATATTTTTAAGTTTTTGTTGCCTACTAAACGTGAGCCACTTTTGTTGCCTACTTCTTTGATAAATGTTAGCATGTTTGTTGATTAACGATACCTGATGGATATGGGCTATGGAATTGCATTTTATAGGCCTTTAGTAGGCCTATGCTAAGCTAAAAAAAAAAAAAAAGACTTGTTACGGTGTGAATATTGGATGGCCTGTTTTTTTTCCCCGCCTTTCCTTGCCTACTGTGAATGGTCACGACCAGGTTTGGTGACTTCTTTTAAGTTGGTGTAGCAACTGTTTATGGTGTAGCAAATGCCTAAGAAATGACTTGATGACTGATGGGCTGCGGGATTTTGTTCTTGCCCACTGAGTGGCATAGCCACGTGACTTTATAATGTCGTTGACGTTTGTGTTGAAAATCCTTCGGTTAACAATAAACACATTTGAAATAATTGTTTTGAATTATTTCTTGTCTTATTTAATGAAGGTTGTAATAGAATTAGCCTACATTTGGCTTAAGCTGGATGAGACGGAGACATAATTTTATAGCCATTTGTTAAACAGCTGACACTGTCGCTATAAAATTATGTCAGCCTGACAGGGAACGTAATTAACCGTTCCGGGAACGAAATTTTTTTGTTCTAACCGGTTCGGGAACGTCTATTTAATGGTGGAACCCAAAACCGGAAACGTTAAAATTCCGTTTCTGTTCGGAACGAACCAATAGGAAAAAAATTCTGGTTCAAAGCCCTGCTTTAAACTAATCAGAAATCCACTCTATACATTGCTAATGTGGTAAATGACTATTCTAGCTGCAAATGTGTGGTTTTTGGTGCAATATCTCCATAGGTGTATAGAGGCCCATTTCCAGCAACTCTCACTCCAGTGTTCTAATGGTACAATGTGTTTGCTCATTGCCTCAGAAGGCTAATGGATGATTAGAAAACCCTTGTACAATCATGTTAGCACAGCTGAAAACAGTTTAGCTCTTTAGAGAAGCTATAAAACTGACCTTCCTTTGAGCAGATTGAGTTTCTGGAGCATCACATTTGTGGGGTCGATTAAATGCTCAAAATGGCCAGAAAAATGTCTTGACTATATTTTCTATTCATTTTACAACTTATGGTGGTAAATAAAAGTGTGACTTTTCATGGAAAACACAAAATTGTCTGGGTGACCCCAAACTTTTGAACGGTAGTGTGTATACATGTTATTTCACCTCCCTCCCTGCCATCACCAGGAACTACCTGCAGGCCAGGACAATGATAACATTTTAACATAGCCTATGGAAATCCAAAGTTTACACATTATCATCACGCACAGAAATTGCAAAACTAGTTTTAAAACCGCTAAGTTCCAACTGTTAAACATAGCGAGAGGCTGGGCTACGTGTGTGTGTAAAGTGTAAACCAGTGCATCCTGACTTTCTAACTATGCCTGTGTGTTGCGTGAGCGGCAGTCAGTCAACAACTCTTCGCAAAGTTTCCTTATGAAACAATATGCTCGCTGAAATTATGGCAGGGAACGCCAGATTAAACATTAAAACTGCCTTCTGAGCACTGTATCTACAGGCTACACCGAAAGGAGGCGGTTACCAGAAAGGCATCTCTACTCCGTACGATTTTACTTTCACTACGACATTACTTTGAACAGACTATCAAAAAATTGCAAGGTGATATGATAAAGTAAGGCACAGTTTACTTACAGTCGTTGTTTTTTGAAAAAACGATGCAGTCGTTTTCTGCCTTTTGGCACCCTTCATCATGCCGTGTTGGGGTCCTGAACTAGGAGGAGCTGTCCCCGATATACCTGTCAAATTTGTTGTGGGTAACCATAGCAACCAAGCTCGAGTTCGCAACCTGTGCAGTCTGCGCAGTTACAACTATCTATGTCTGTATTTCGAGGACCACAATGGAAATAAGTATTTTTACTTTTTGTGTTATCCTCCGCAATATTTATATGGTCACATGTTATATGTTTCTATTGCGAAATAAATCAATCAAAAAAAATTACTGCTGTGCACCTCAATAAACCGAATGGTAATAGTCTTTTGATTTTTCCGTGAGGTTTGCCTTATGCAAAGAAAGACAGCATAGACGTTTTTTCCTCCCTATAAGTGGGGGGGACCGAACGAGGTGAATTTAAATCTGGGTGGGACGAATCCCCCCCGTCCCCCCCTCTATCTGCGCCCGTGCGTTTTTGTTTTTATTTTGGGGATCCTCGTAGACTTTTGTTTACGGGATGTTTTTTGGTGAACCTCGTGGAAGAGCCACGGGAAGATTGGTTAAACCTCGTGTAAAAGCACGGGAAGGCTATCCTCGTAATTTGTTTACGGGAAGGTGATCCTCGTGAAGTGAAGGGGCTGTCACGGGAAGAGCGCGCTTTTTATGTTAAACCCATAATAATTACCCTAGTTAATCTCGGGACTGATTCCTTTGTGCCACCATGGGGGGAAAATTGTATTGTATTAATTGTATCATTGTATTAAGGTACCCGGGCCCCGAGAAAAAACGGGATTGGATGAATTGCTGTGGTTTAGCATTCTACACAAATTCTAGACAATTTGGCCGGCTCAGTTTTGATTTATCCTCATTCAGGTATTTGCAATCTCTAGGAGCTGTGTAATGTATCTTTAGTTGTTATAGCATTTATATAAGGCATTACTGGATATGCACAAAATAATGAAACATCAGTACTCTGGACATGAACAGTCAGAACTGTGTTCCTGGTGTGCATAAATGTCAAACCTTTGGTCAATCAAATCTGTATAACCAACTTCCAAAATCCTTATTTCCCTTATAAAATCCTTATAAGATGCAAATTAAAATGATTTACCTAAAATTTGAATGATAATTAACAATGATATATCCCAGTTACTTTTTATTCAATATTAATAACAATAAACTTTAAGAATGAATACAAAGCTTCAATGTTTGACAAAAAAACCCACAAGGTGTAAATGTTATGTGCTCTTTTATCATCGTGGGAATTGATTATAGCTCTAAATAAATATTGAAGGGTTTTTTTTGTTAAAAAGAATCCGTATAACTTTATTTGTACGCCCATATACTATGTTTATTAAATCAAATCCGTATAAAATACGGACATTCTGTATATTCATTATGATCTCAACGAAAGCTTCACTGAATCGATTCTTTAGAACAAACTCGCCTGCGTGTGAATCAATTTACTTGATTCTTGACTCAGAAACTACGGAAACCTTATTTGTATTCCTGTTTTCAAATTGTAAACAATAATCACACTTTCATGCTGAATGAAATTAAAGTATGAACTTTCCTCAAACCATTACGTGTGCATGAACTCAATAAATGCAGTCCATGCGTCTGTATCGATTCGCTTGATCGAGTCATTTTTATGTTTCGTCCCGAAAAAGATCCGAATCGTTTGTGAATCTCATCACTGTTACGGGAGGAGAGAAGAGATCCTCTTCCCTCAACAGAGAAAATCTGCTTCTTAATCAATTAGTTTCAGCGTTTGGTGAGTAGATCATCTGTATTTTATATTCATTGTGTGTTGATAGTCCGAAACTTGTAACTGGAAATTCACGAGTGGTCCGCGAGCAGTCTACAAGACTATTAATGTGTTTTAATAATTATAATGCAGCTATTAATGCAGTTTCATGTCTAGATCTTATAAATGATGAATACGAAGTAGTTAAAACTAAGACAGAAGTATGTGACGGCAAAATTGTGATGATTATGTGTTAATAACATTAGAACTCCAGTTCCCATAATGCTTGTGAGCTAGGCATGCGCACTAGATGGGAGAGAAGCAGGAAATGGAAATGGCGAAAAGTTTAATGTTTAACCTAATGTTTAATGTTGATCTAAAACATTTTAAAACTGATCGTGTAGTGGTATTTTTATTAATCATATGTAATTCTAACCTTTAAATATCCTATATACTCCTGTTTCTGACGCGTTTTAGTAAATGTGGACTTGTCGGGGAAACATGAAATTCGATCAACAGCGAGCTAACCCGCTCTTTACTTCATTTTTTTTTTTTTTTTTTACATTTTTTGAATAATTGTCGTCCTATTATAAATATAATATTTTGAATAATTGCTCCGTAGCAATATGCTCTGTCTCCTTTCTCGGTCAACATTGAGATAAGGCTCCCAGACTGTTACAGATAGCAATAATATAAACAACCATCCATGCAAGAACAGCAGACAAGGACACACAGAAATCTGCAATGAGCTGAGAAAATCATTATTTTTGGCACTTTCTCACACAATAATAAATTTAATAAGTAATCTCTTTATATTACTAGGTAAATTCCATATAAATAAAGTCAAAATGTCCAAGATAACCAATTCTCATTCCCATTAATACTGTTAATTGAATTAAAAATGTATTTTGAGTCTCTGTCACATATCGAATAAAAAAAAGTGCTTATCAGCAATTCAATTTTATATCTCCTTTTCTTTCTTTAAACTTATTGCTCCTTATGAGGCTAAGCTTAAACATGTTCCTCCTAATTTCGAACTATTGATATGAAATATTCTGATTAACTGTTTGCTGAATTTTAAACCTCCATATTTTTGCCTTTAAAAAACCACAGAGGATATGGAATGGATAGGCTTTTAATGTATTTAGTTAACCATATTTTTTTTTCAGCAAGAAACAGAGTTAACAAATGTTTACTTGAAGAATGTTGAGAAAAAAAAAGAGAGAAAAATTTTTTCCTTCCAGTGGTGTTTATAAATCGGAGACTTGGGTTTATCTTTATTTAAACATTAAGAAAAAAACGTCATAAATTATCATGATTATGATACATTGGTTTGTATAAGTATTCATTGTCCTTGAACCTTTCCGCATTTTGTTGCACTGCAACCTGGAACTTAAATTGACATGAAATTACACAAAATATGATTCAATATTCATGTGCATCCTGTTTATGTTAAGCAGTACCTCTCTCTCTGGATCAATGTCATCCTACAGTCTCTTCTCGAGCAAGGCGTGGTGAGATCGTGCACCAGCTCGTACAATACACCTGTCAATCCAGTACCTAAACCTGATGGTACCTGGCGTTTTACACAAGATTTACGTAAGATTAATGAATTGATTGTTTCTTCTGTAATGTCACAGGTTCCTGCTCATCATTGCTGTTTTTCCATTATTGATCTCTGTTCTGCCTTTTTCCACACACATGAGGAGATAGCGTTTGGACTCAAGGTTTCATTGACTCTCCTGCTGTTTTTTTTCAGCTGTAATTCAAATTCATAACGCACTCTGTGACCTTCTCCCTCAGGACTCTGTGGTCTGTGTGTTCTGGTATCTGCTGAGTCACCAGAAATCTGCCAAGACACTGACACTTGCGCCTGCTCCAACATCTGGTGCACAAGGGCTTTAAGGTTTCCAGAACCAAGCTGCAATATTGCATGGACACTTAAGTATTTGAACTTTTGAAGTTTGAACTTTCTCAAGGCTGTCATTCTAGACACAAAACGCCCTGCAACTAAACATGCACTGATGTCTTTTCTGGGTCAGAAAATGGATCCCTGACTGCTCTTTATATGACAAGTTTCTCCGTTCTGCAATCTCTCATCACGATCCACTGCAACATCCTTTGACCTGGACTGACGCTATGGTGGTCGCTTATCACTCCCTCAAAAGCACCCTTCGTTCCGCCCCTGGGGTTACCTGATCACTTCAAGCCCTTCCACCTCTATGCCTGTGAACAGCTGTTGGCCGGGAGCATGGGGGGGGGAATGTATCATTGTGCGTTTTTATCCAAAACATTAGACATTGTTGCTCAAGGCTTACGTGCGTGTCTGGGGGCTGTCTCCGCATGTGCTTTGATGGTTTTAGATGCGGAAAAATTGGTTTTGTCTCACCCACTGATCTTGCACTCGTCACATCAAGTTAAACAGGTGTTGCAAAATTTACAGACCCATTAAATTAATTTATCAGTAATTTAATTGATAATTAAATTAACATATGACTATTTATTCTCTGTTCTACTAACAATCTCGAAATTCGTGTCACATCCTCTTTTGATAATGTAGGTCGCGCTCTCACACGCCTCCTTAATTCTCGGGATGATACTTGGGATGACATTGATATTGTCTGTCTAAAAATCGTGCATACTACTAGTATCAGGTCTGATCTCTCCTCCAGCCCTCTAGGGATGGGGGAAGTACTCTTTGTTGGTGGTTCTTGTTCTAAACGTGTATAATATTTATAATTTATAATATTTATCATACCTCTGTGGTTACTCTGTGTGTTCACTGCCTGATATTCTGCATGAGGCATACGCTCTTCCTTTCTCATTTGATTTTTGTCATCTTGATTGTGGACAAATTCTCTAAATGGGTAGAAGTTTTTCCCTGTTCTCGAGAGAACACGAAGGTAGTTACTCGTATTCTGGCAAAAGAAATAATACCTAGTTATAATAATACTAATACATTTTATTTATAAGTGCCTTTCAAGGTACCCAAGGACACTGAACAGTAAAAAAGAAAAACAAACAATAAAAGCAGAACAATATAATAACAATAAAATAATAAGAAATCAATAATAATAATTATTGTTATAGTTATGGGGTTCCAGACGCCATAGACTCAGACAAAGGTACCCGTTTCACCTCAAAAGTCACACAAAACCTTTGTAAGTATCTCTAAACTAAACTGGTGTTTTCACATTCCTCAATCCTCTGGTATCGTAGAATGTACTAATCGAACATTGAAAGACAAATTAATTAAGGCCATGCAGGACACAGGTTTGGCTCTGTAATCCATAATTCATTCTGGCTGAAATTCGCATGACACCAAGAAATTATTTTTGGAAGACCTTTCCCTCTCCCCTGGAAGAAGGGAACTCTGGCTCCGGGTACCTCTGATTTGAAAACACATATGGATGAGTATTCTGCAGCCCTTATAGATAAGTTGTATAAAATTTGTACCAAGGTCAATAGTACAATATTATCTCCACCACACACCCCTTCCAAATTGGAGACAAAGTGCTGGTGTGACTTTTTAAAGTAACGATTTGGACAATTGGGAAAACCTAGATATAGTGGGCCTGCAGACATAGTCGCCATTACTTTTACTGCTGTTTTAACTGATCTTTTTCCACAGTGGATCCATGCCACGCGATTGAAGAAGGCTCCATAACAAAGTTGTGTTACAATGACAAGTTTGCTACTAACGTTTTCTCTGTGTCCCTTTCCAGTCTCTGTTCTCTCTCTCTGTCTCTCTATTTCTGAGCTCTACACAGATTCGACTGAGAATTCTCAAGACGTTGTGAACAAAGAGGGGAAGAGATCTTGCGCCCCGTTTGGAACCAATCATCCTCACTACAACCATGACAGTCCTCATCACGGGTTTCGTGACTTCATTGTTGCTCGGGGCAGGGCTACCCGCCCGAGCCTTCATGACTGCTTCATTGTTGCTCGGGGCAGGGTTACCCGCCCGAGCCTTCTGGACCACTTCATTGCTCGGAGCAGGGTTACCCGCTCGAGCTGGACTTTGAGACAACATCTTCTGGCAATTCGCTAGCTGCACAAGCGCACACCACATGAATGTGTTATGTCTTTCATCTGATGCCGTTTTCTACTATTATTACACATCTCTATGCTCTGAAACTCTGTATTCTTACAGGACTCTGTTTTCACTATAGGTCGATATGCCTTCTAATTTCATTTTCCCTCACTGTTTTAGAACAAATTACTCTGAAGGAAGTAGCATGTATTTGGGACAAATTAAGAGGTTTTGAGTTTCTCTAAGCTCCGGTGAGGTGGGACGAGGGCTGATCGGGCATGCCTGCCCTCTGAGCACCAATACCCGTCAAGAAGGGCAAAGATTAACTCAAGATTAATTCTCGATGTAATCACATATATGATCATGAGGTGATAATGATCATATATGATCCTAGGATTTGATAATAGTGATACTATTATCAAAGGGGGGGATTGTTAGGTTTTATTATTATGTAGGTTTATAAATAATTGTAATTCTTGACCAAGAAGGCTGTAATTTATTTGTGACAAAATTAAGGATTAATTTCTGTTCAGTTAAAATGACCTTATGTCTCGGCTGGACATTGTTTGGGAACATTTTGTTTATTTTGATATGAAATGTGTATTTTTGATCAGAGATGTGTCTGAACGGCGCCAAGGTCTGCAATGATGTCAGATCCACCCACACACACCTGCAGCTGCATATCCAACGTGCATTTGGGATTAAAGTTAAATTTAAAGCCATGATTCATGTTAGGTTTATAGTTTATAGTTTTGTATTAGCCTTATTGCTGCACAAAGTGTTAAGACTTTATATGGGAGAGCTTTTTAAGATCCTTTATTATTTTGGACTATTGCATATACTATGGCAGTGATTTAGACAATTGTTAGATCTAAGATGCATTCAATGATTTAAGTTAGTTTTATAGTTTTAAGTTAGTTTTATAATTACAGAATATAATTTAGGATTGTTAAAGACATATTCTTATTTGTTATTTTGCTTATGATTGTCTTACTACATATTGATGAAATCAAGATGTAATTTGCTGACTTAGCACACATTCATGTGTTAAGAAATTATGATTTTAATATTTTAGCTTTTCATCCTTTAAACTATTTCTGTTTAACTTGGCATTAATTTCTGATGCATTTGACCTTCGTAGACTAGACATATTCTTATTTTTTGTTTACTTTCTTATAACATATCTGTATTTAAAAATTCCATCACCATCTTAAGTACATATTGCCCTATGTTATATCTGACCTGAAGGGGTGACGTAAGCAATGACCTTTAAAATCTGTTTGTACCTTACTATCATGTCATATCATGAGAAATATGTCATTATGTTATGATTTACACACACACTGATGGAGATTATTTGACCTGCCCCAAGATCAAGCTGCTCACTTGCACGCAAGTCAAACACACACACATGCATCTGAACATTCCATCAGAACAGTGATGTAATTAAGATGTGACACACACACACACACACACACACACATAGACACAGATATCAAAATGATGTCACTCACTCACACCCCACCATAGACACACACATACACACATTCAGGCACACACACACATAGATATCAAACAGTGATGTCATTTACACACAGATAACACTCGTATATAATAACCCTCTGTATTCTTGTCCAATTGGGGGAACTTGTGAATAAAGATGTGAACTACATTGGGGTTCCTGTCTTTCTTTGCGACTAACCCCCCCAGAGCTCTGGGTGGCACGAGGGCGGGGGTCCTGAGAAGTAAGTTGACCGTTTCCGACTGGGTGAACCCTAACAGGACCTGAAGCAAGCAGTTCATGTGAGGAAACCCACCAACATCCCAGAGTTGAAGCTGTTCTGTATGGAGGAATGGGCTAAAATTCCTCCAAGCCGGTGTGCAGGACTGATCAACAGTTACCGGAAACGTTTAGCTGCAGTTATTGCTGCACAAGAGGGTCATACCAGATACTGAAAGCAAATGTTCACATACTTTTGCCACTCACAGATATGTAATATTGGATCATTTTTCCTCAATAAATAAATTACCAAGTATAATATTTTTGTCTCATTTGTTTAACTGGGGTCTCTTTATCTACTTTTAGGACTTGTGTGAAAATCTGATGTTTTAGGTCATATTTATGCAGAAATATAGAAAATTCTAAAGGGTTCACAAACTTTCAAGCACCGCTGTATGTAGTGCACACCACATGTCCATTGTGGAGTGGACTGGGCCCATTTTAGATCCCACTCTAATTGAAACTTAGAAAAGAAACATGCAAAAACTCGAATCCATCCATTATCCGTAACTGCTTATCCTGTGCAGGGTCACAGGCAAGCTGGAGCCTATCCCAGCTGACTGGGCAGCACAGTGGTATAAGTGGTGTTAGCATGGTCGCCTCACAGCAAGAAGGTTCTGGGTTTGAACCCAGTGGCCAACAGGGGCCTTAGTTAGCACTGTGGCCTCACAGCAAGAAGGTTCTGGGTTTGAGCCCAGTGGCCAACAGGGGCCTTTCTGTGTGGAGTTTGCATGTTCTCCCCATGTCTGCATGGGTTTCCCCCACAGTTCAAAGACATGCAGTTAGGTTACTATGGGACAGCCTTGGGTTTTGGTGCCCTTGAATGAGGTACCTAACTCCCAACTGCTCCCTGGGCACTGTTAGCATGGCTGCCCACTGCTCTGGGTATGTGTGTGTGCTCATTGCTTGTATGTGTATTCACTGCTTCAGATGGGTTAAATGCAGAGAGGAATTTCACAAGTGTGTGATGAATAAAGTTGTTGTTGTTCTTCTTCTATGGGTGAGAGGCAGGGTACACCCTGGACAAGTCACCAGATCATGGCAACGCTGACACATAGAGACAAACAACAATTCACACTCACACCTACAGTCAATTTAGAGCCACCAATTAGCCTAACCTGCATGTCTTTGGACTGTGGGGGAAACCAGAGGAAACCCACACAGACACAGCGAGAGCATGCAAACTTCACACAGAAAGGCCCCTGTCACCCACTGGGCTCAAAGCCAGAACCTCCTTGCTGTGAGGGCACAGTGCTAACCACTACACCACTGTGCCACCCCAAAAGCTCAACTAAACATTGGAACTGCTTTCCTAAGATGGTGAAGCTGATCGCTGGTGAAAAGCATGAAGTGGGATGATACAGAATTAGCAGTGTTGCTCTTAGACAGATTCTACACTTCATGCAATTTAAGATTTTACACTTCATGCAATCTGTGTAAAACACTGAACAGTGTGAAAGTCTGTTTTTCATAATGAATCAAGTAGATACTTTTTTAACCACTAAAGCCTCTTTTACATATGAAACCTGTCCCAGATAGCAAGCCGCTATTGAAAAATGATTGGTTCTCCATCTGAATCATCATTATGGATGCTAAATAAATGTTAGATCAACATTACAATACCAATGAAACCTGACAGTACAGTCACGTTGATGACAGTGACGTTGGAATAACATTGATTTACAGTTGTCCTGAATATAATTGATTGAGCATCAGTTTATCATTGCCTCGGTAATGATGACGTGATATTATTGAAAAGGCATCAGTTTAGAGCTCACCAGGAAACATGGTAAAAAAAAAAAGTGATTAAATTATAGTTGACTGGGAGACCATTTAGACTTTGCATCAGTCCATCTCTGTTGAACTCAGACCCAGAGAATTTGGCAGCGTTTCTGGATGTTCATATATGGCTTTCACTTTACATAGTAGATGCAGTGATGGACTGTGTTTACTGACAGTTTTCTGAAGTGTTCCTGAGCCCATATAGTAATAACCATTCTACAATTATGTCAGTATTTAATGCAGTGCAGAATTGAAGGTCACAGGCATTCAGTGTTGTTTTTCAGCCTTGCTCCTTCCATACAAAGATTCCTCTGGATTCTCTGAATCGTTTGATGATATTATTACTTGTTGATGGTGAAACCCCTAAATGCCTTGCAAGCATACATTGTTAAAACATTATTCTTAAACTATTATAATATTTGCCCATGCGGTTGTTGTTGTTTTTTTACAAAGTGGCGAACCTCACCCCATCCTTGCTTGTAAATGACTGAACCTTTCTGAGCAATTAACCTGTTTCCCTGTAGAATGTCCCAAATAGGTGTTTTCTGAGCAGTCCACAACTTTCCCAGTCTTTTGTTGCCCCGTCTCAATTTTTTGGAACATGTTGCAGGTATCAAACTCAGAATGAGTGTATATTTACAAAAAACAATAAAGCTTATGAATGAATGAGATTTTATTTTCAGAAGGTTAATCTTTAACTGGGCCTTCTATCTATCCAGACTTGGGACCAGCACTAAGTATGCACTGTCTTGTACAACACAGTGGCTGGGTATTTTACCTAATCTGCATGTCTTTGAACTATGAGAGAAACAGGAGGAAACCCATGCAGACACAGGGAGAACATGCAAACTCTACACAAAAAGGCCTTCGTCATTTGTGGTGATTGAACCCAGAACCTTCTTGCTGTGAGGCAACAGTGCTAACCTCAACACCACCCAAATGGTATCAGTTTGAACATTAACTATATTGTCCTTGTATTGTATTCAATTGAATGTAGGTTGAAAAGGATTTGCAAATCATTGCATTCTGTTTTTTTACAAATGTTTAACACAGTGTTCCAAGTTTTTTGGAGTCTGGGTTGTAAACTGAGTAAATGTCAATAGGAATGAAATGAGTCATGTTGTTCGACATCCTTAAAATACACAATTTACTATAAATAACCTACACAAATGAGTAGGTTTGATTTGCAGGGATCTGGAGTAAATATGTTTCACCACTGGGCCAAAAGGTTTCATTCATATTACACTATGCTACAGGGAGATAGTCAGAACTTTGTCTCTGTTGGTCCCAGCATCTAATACTTTTGAGAGTATAATTACAGAACTGATGCGGATAAGTGAAATACGTTTCCTGGATGTGACACTTTCCTAGTGGGAGGGAGGTAGGGGGTGCTATTCCTGGCAGACTGTATATATATATATATATATATATATATATATATATATATATATATATATATATATATATATGCGCCAAGACCCGCAAAACGGGCAATTCATAGTTCATTTCTTCTCTCTCTTCCGACAGGCTTCCCTTTGCTTATGGTACATTGCAACTCTTCTATCGCAGTATGACTTGCAGATGGTCTTTGTAACCACTCTCCATTTCTCTCTATTGAGTGCAGAGTGATTCCACGTACCCAACACGCTTCCACTTTTCAGATCTTTTTTTCAAAATGTCCTTAAACCTTAGTTTGGGATGGCCGACAGGTCGCGATCCACTTGCTAGTTCAGAGAATAATAATTGTCTTGGGACTCTGTTATCATCCATGTGGCAGAGGTGTCCCAGCCAGCGGAGACGACTCCTAACTAACTTGATTTTGATGTCTTCGACATTTGCGCATCGGAGGACTTCCTCATTGCTTATAAAATCATCCCACTTGATCTTGAGAATGAGATGTAGATGGCATTGTTGCAGAGAACGAAGCTCCCTAACTTCATGCTGATAGATAGTCCATGCCTCGCAACCGTACAATAAGAGTGGCATTAGGCATTGGTTGTAAACAGCGATCTTGGTTGGTACAGTGAGATCTTGTGAGTCGAAGACTCTTTTCTGGAGCCGACCATAGGCACATGATACCACTTGGATGCGAGATGTGAGCTCCGCTCTCATTGAACAGTCACTTGACAGGTAACTACCAAGGTACTTGAAATGGGTGACATTGGCCAGATTTTTGCCATCAACAAAGAAGTCAGCAGTATTACCAATACACATGGTCTCTGTCTTTGTTGTGTTAATGCACATCCCCATTCTTTTAGCAAGTTGATTATAGGATGTAAGTAGTGACTGCAGGCCTTCTGGGGTAAGTAGTGACTGCAGGCCTTCTAGGGTATCGCTGAATATGGCAATATCATCGGCATACTGTGCTTCTCTGATAAATTCTGTAAGGACTTTTGTTTTTACTTTAAGTCTGCGAAGATCAAAGAGATCACCATCAAACCGGAATCTTATCTGAATACTGCAGGTATGTTCGATTTTCTTAAAGGCTAGCCAGAGCAGGACAGCTGCATAGATGCCAAAAAGAGTTGGTGCTAATTTGCATCCCTGCTTGAGACCACAGTTGTATTCGAATGCCTGGGTTAGTTCTCCGTCTACAATTAGTCTGGCATGAACATCAGAATACATCTTTATTATTCTTATGAACTTGGGCGGGCAGCCCAATTTACTTAGGATCATAAAGAGAAGTTCACAATTGATGATGTCGAAAGCTTTTACGAAGTCTACAAAGACTATATACAAGTTTTTGCATTGCTCTCTGGTCTTTTCCATAAGATGACAAAGGGTGAATATTCCATCAATAGTGCCCCTACCAGCTCGGTACCCTGACTGAGACTGAGGATATATAAATTCAACAAGCAACTGTAGTCTTTGCAAGATGATATCGGCAAATATTTTTCCCACAACACTTAGTAGAGATATCCCTCTGTAATTTCCACACTCGTTTCTGTCGCCCTTCTTAAATAAGATGGTGATGATTGCATCTTTCCACTCTTGAGGAATCATTTCAGTCACCCAGATGATATTAAAGAGGGTAAGAAAAGCTCTCAGGCAGCAGCCACCATAAACAATAACTTCTGGAAGGACACCATCCGAGCCAGGGCTCTTCCCTAGTTTGGTATTTGAGATAGCTTTGTCCAGCTCCTGATCTGCAATAGGATGATCCATAGATTGCATAATTGGTAATTAATCTAGTTCGTCCACAACTGTAAAGTCAACATCACTGGGAAGGTTTAGCAAATCACCGAAGTGTTCCACCCATCTGCCCTTGACTTCTGCAGGATCAGACAAGAGAATGCCGTCTTTCGAGAGCACAGGATGTGAACTTCTAGATCTAGGGCCATAGACTGCATTCAAGGTGGCATAGAACTCTCTTGGGTTCTTTGCTTGAGAGTACTGCTCAGCTTCTTCAGCTTTCTTTTGAAACCATGCATTCTTGAGTTCTCTGATATGCGTTCTTAATGAGTGCCTGTCTAGGCCTTTGTCTTGAAGTAGATTTCGAATTTCATCATCTTGATCATTGAACCAGTCATTCTGGATCCTTTTCTTCTTTTCAAACACATGGGTTGCAGCTTGTTGAAGAATGTCTTTCAGTTCTGCGAAGTCAGTGTTACAAGCAGAGATCTTATCTAAAAACTGAACAAGCTTCGCCTTCTTATCGTCATGTAGACATGTGTCTAACTTTTTCGGAGGTCTTGTACTATTCTTCTTCCGCTTCACAGAGAAGACGCATTTAGACACTAGCAGCTTGTGGTCAGTGAAGCAATCTGCAGCTTGATTAACTTTCGTTACTTTGATAAAAAGCTTGGCAGCTTGATTAGCTAGCACATGATCGAGTTGGTGCCAGTACTTGGAATACAGATGTTGCCATGCATTCTTCAAGCTATCCCTTAATTGAAACATTGTGCCCATGATACTTAACTGAAGTCGGGTGCAAAACTCAAGGAGCATGAGACCGTTGGAGTTCACCTTTCCAACACCGTGTTTGCCGATAACATCAGGCCAGGATTTATAGTCTCGTCCCACGCGAGCATTGAAATCGCCCAGCATAATAAGGTCATTCTGAGCTGGAACAAGGCAGCAACAGAGCTTTTCGTAGAAAAACTCTTTTTCCTCAGATGTTCTTTGCATGGTAGGAGCATATACGCTAACCAGGGTGAGATAGTTACCGTTTGCCAACGGAATATGCACTCGCATGAGCCTGTCATTGGCTGGTGTTGGGCAAATCCCTTGAGCTGCAAGTCTGTTGGAGATTGCAAAACTGACTCCAGCTGTTCTCTCACTTCCTCCACTCCAGAAAATAGTGTGACTCCTTTCTACAACATTACCAGTACTGGGACGTTGAACTTCACTCAGAGCACAGATATCAATGTTAGCCTGCTCTAACTCACGGCAAATGAGTGCTGTTGCTTGCTCTGGTCTTAGAGAGCCATCACCGTCATTGGTAGTATGGACATTCCAAGCTCCAAGAGTCAGAACTTGCTTTCTAGAAGGTTGAAACTGTCGCTTGTCGGTTGCACTGGAAGCAGTAGCCGTATGCGGTCTTCATCCATTTTTCGCCACTGCCGCACTAGGTGGCACATCGGTTCCCCCGAATGCAGTAGCCATAGCTCCAATTCTAGACTGACTATTAGGGTTGGGCGGTATTACGGTAAGAAGGTATCCCGAGGTATCCAAAAGTACCAACGGTATCGGTCTCATTACCGTCATTTTAAAAAAATATATAATATCTAAATAAATATGGAGTACATGAGGTCATAATATAAAATAATAAATTGAAGATCATCCCGAATAACTGTGTGATCGTATTTTCACTAATTCTATCAATTTCCTAAAGAAGTTCTCATCGCGTGCAGGGTTGTTTATGTCGTTACCATGGCAACCCTGCGTGACATTTGGAGTCTGACAGAAAGCTTCGCAAGAGACTGAGACCGGGGGTGTCATGGTTCAGATGGCTAAGGCACCGTACCATAAATCCGCAGACCTGGGTTCGATTCCGACCCGAGGTTATTTCCCGATCCCATCTCTCTCTCCCCTGCTCATTTCCTGTCTCTCTATACTGTCCTATCTAAAAAAAAAAAAAAGAGACTGAGACCGCGATTGAAAGATGTCAAGATAACGAGTTAGTGGCAAAAAAAAAAAATACAACATCGGCAGTGTGGCAGTATTTTGGTTTCAAACCAAACGAAAAATCTAATATGTCCCCTAAGGCACACCATAGCCTGGGGTACTCCACTTCCACGAGATCTCTCCAATGAGTTGTGCTTTGAGTTGGTTACATGAGTAACAACAAGGTAAAATAATATAACGTATGACATTTGGGATGTGGGTAATAAACGTTTGAAATGTCATCTACTGAAGAAGCGGAAGAAAACATCGTAGCGTAAACTGTTAGGTTTCTGGTGGGAATTAGCAATGCGCTTGCTATCTTTGTTGGGTGTGTTAAACCGTATGGATTTAAGTGGAATAATTGTAAGGAGTTATGTGATCAAGACAACGTTTTAAGCAAGGTAAGGCCATTTGATTATTAATTTCCCCGCCATGGCATGACGTGGGCCCATATGATTTTGCCTTGTGCAGCTATCACGCATTTGAATTAGGTTCGCCTCATTTGCGCTGAAGAATATGGTTTATCGCGTAGTCTAAACGGACTTGGGTGTTGGTTGATTCTTTTTCTTTTTTTTTATTTCCCATGCTTGAAAGGGTATGATCCTGCTCATCGTGTACTTTTTTTGATGGAGTAGGTGAAATAGTGCTGCAAATGGCGTTTCAATGCAGACATGTGTAAACGACAGTTGAATGCTATTTTCAAGATGAAGGAAGAGTTGCGTGATGCTTTGAAATATCTCTTAATCCATTCATCAATGCACAAAATTCGCTTTTCTGCTTAATCCATACCACAATGCACACAATTCGCTATGCTGCTTTTAAATAGTACACTTGAGGCATAGGCGCACGTTACACAGTAGGCCGAAACAAAATATTATTTTTTTCTCGGTAATACCATATACCCCGGGAAAACACAGAGACAGTTTAAAGGTATCAAAATTTGGATACCGCCCAACCCTACTGACTATCCATAAAACTGTGAGGCTGCACCATTGATGACGATACTACCTGGTGCGAGGGTAGTATCCCTTGGCGAGAGGTCCTGTTTGTCAACGACCCAGCATAGCTGGGATGGCCACAGGAACAACTCGTTGCTACTTGCTGGAAACTGATGCCGACTTGACAGTCAGATCCGCCAGTGTTGGCCGTTGGCCTACTTCGTCCGCCCGAGTGTGGTGACAGAGCCACGATACCGTTTCCCTGGCGCGGGAGGCTCCGGGTGTACTAGCACTTGCCCAAGGTGCTCACCCAAGGCTAGTGGAGGGAAGGAGTCGTCTCACTGCTCCATTCTAGACCAGCTCCAAGCAAAGTCTAGCCACTGCCCACAGTGGCAGACTGACTTGCTATGAAAAGCACCCCAATAAATTCTGTTTCTGTTGGAAAAAGAAAAAACAACAGGGAAAAGTAATAGGAGATAGCAAAAACAATAAAGAAAAGCATTTATTTTCATATTCTTTTATTTTTACTTTGATTTATGCATTTATTTTTGCATTCTTTTTTATTCATTTTCTTACTCTTGCAGATTTATCCTTTTCATGGCACTCCTGTGACTCTGTAAAAAGCATTAGGGAATAGCAAAAGCAATAAATTAAAGTGGGTTTTTTTCATATTCCTTGATTTTGATTTCTGCATTTATTTTCTTATTCTTTTGCAAATTTATTCTTTTTGTCCTGTAGCCATAGTCTTCAGTATTGTTCTACAATGTAGAAAATAGTCAAAATTCAGAAAAACCTATGAATTAGTCGGGGTGTCCAAACTTTTGACTGGTACTGTAGGTTGTTATTTGTATTAAATTGTGTATTTTAAGGACATTGAAAAACATGAGTCATTTTGTCCCTTTTGATGTTTAATGATTAAAGGTAGACTGCCTTTCAGATTTTTCAAGTGAAGGTCATAAAAAGAATTTTCCCTGACACCCAATTATTTTTGTTTAGTGGACCGAAAGTTACTGAATTCGAATCACAGACTTCCAATTTTATTATTATTATTATTATTATTATTATTATTATTATTATTATTATTATTATTATTATTATTATTATTTTTATTTTTTAAATAGAACAATTAATGGATTTAGGGCCATGTGGCCCTAAATTCTCTGCTAATTTTTCCTGCTTCAACATGACCCAATTCAAGATACTACATCATACATTACGTGGTGGGCTTTCCTTGTTTGCGCAAGGCATTGTGGGCTCCAAATTTGAAACAGGAGAGAAAAATGAAGGATGCGAGTGACGTCAAAGACCGACTACAGTAACAAAGCGAGAAGAAAAAATGTTATGTTGCGAAGGAAAGGAAACACAGGACCAAACTAATAAATATTGGCAGTCAGCGAGCACCTTGGTGTGGTCAGTTGTCTGTTTAGCGACAAAACGCTGTAACTGTCAATGCACGGTCAAGGTAAACCTGTAGACGGCAGTAATACAACACTGTGGATGTCAGCTGCCATAAACCCCAAAAGAAGAAGGTGGTAAACCTGCGCATGCGCACACGGACTTCCTCTGTCTGCTTGACTGCGTGAAGCGAGTGATTTCATGTACATTATTTGCTAGGGAATCCCTTCAAATTAAATATCTTCCTAGCCACAGAATGGCCTGATATTTTGTGAGATATTACAGAAATAAACATATCACAATGACCAAATTTCAGAGGGAACTAAATTTCACTGATTTTATGAAATCAAAAGGCCGTCTAGCTTTAAAACTTCTTGTGGTTATCATCTGTACATTTGTTTGTTTGTGGTTTTAGGGTGACTATGTTCAAATGGCACACCACTGTTATGTTGCTCATTTTGATGCTTAAGTTTAGATTAGATTAGATAGAACTTTAGTGATCCCTTTGGGCGGGTTCTCTCAGGGAAATTAAGATTCCAGCAACATCATTACAGGATAAACAGAGAATAGAAAATGGAGAAAAAACTTTGAGATAAATTAAATTAGGCAACAGTGGCGGGGCCGAGGTGGGGCCAGTGTTTTTTCAGGGGGGCACATAAGGAAAAAACATGGCAATATTTAAGCGTTCAAAATGTTTTGTTTAGTTTATTTAAAACTAAAATAAAATACATTGAGCATAAATACAATGAGATAAACATTCTGTCTCAATAGCCTAAACATAAATTGTGCTCAATAAATCTTAAAACCATGTTTCTCTTTTTTGTAAAAAAAAAAAAAAAGATTTCTATTTTTGCATACAATGAACCTTTTATCTGTCCAATGACACTTTTTAAATTCACAGCATGAATGAATTTTCTTTTTCACAGCATGAGACTTGAATGTACAATCACTATCTTTATCTAAATCACACTGTCATCATCTCACTCTTTCTTTATGTACAGCAGGGGGGAAAATAGAAAGAAAAAATAAATTCACATACAGTGGTCTCAGAATCACCCTATAGCATTCACAGCAGGCTGAAACACTACAACAACAAGATTCTGCGATTGTGACTCCTTGAGAAACGGTCTACAAATGCATCAAGGTTCAAAGCCTTGGACCTTCTGGATTCAATGCTGAGCACACCAAAATTGCTTAGACGCTCCTCACTAATGGTGGATCGGAGGTACCGGTAGGTCTTCACCAGTTTCAAAGTGGAGAAACTCCGCTCACAAGAGGCAGATCTCACTGGGAGTGCCACAGCTATTTTGCATAGTCTAAAGAGCTCAAAAAATACTTCTTTATATGGCTCAGTGAAACGTGTCAACGCTACTGTATCTGATAGCTTTTCAATCAAAAAACTTCGGACGTGACAGCTGTTATCACTCACGTCCGAAGTTTACAATTCGCGCTGCTGCTGGTCTTTCTGCTGCAGGTAACAGTGTGCGTGTAGAACACTCCGTCATGTCAGTTCCGATCTTCGAGCCAGCGCACGTCGAAATTAATAAATCTTATTATCTGTTCAGCACAGGGGCCACAACAGGGGCCAGGAGCAATTTTACAGGGGCACTGGCCCCCTCTGGCCCCCGTTTAAAACCGCCTATGTTAGGCAAGCTTGCTTGTTGTACTGACATACAGTTTATTTGGTTACTGTTAAGGACAGTATGTGCTTTTTATGCTGAAGATGAGTAGCACAGTCATGACACCATACTGGGCAACTATGCACCACTCATGTTTGCCTAAATCTGGGGTGCCATGGTAACGGCCCGCGGGCCGGATACGGCCCGATTGGTCATCACATCCGGCCCGGTGGTTCATGAGACTTTTTTTTTAAATAATAAATTAATAAAAATCGAATGTTTTGGGGTTTTTTTCGTAATGATTTTAAATCTAATGTTTCAATTTGATTCCATTTTCGTGTAATCCATCGGTTCGTTTTTAGCTGCTCTCTGCTTGCTGCAGCACGCGCAGGTGCAATGACCCGGATTTAATGTAGAGTGGGCTAGTTGCTGCTCGTTCACAAGATGTTGTCTAAAAAGAGAAAAGTTGATTCTGAGGGTCGCATCTTTCAGGAAAAATGGAGAGAGAAATACTTTTTCTGGGAAGTAGGGGGAAAACCTGTTTGTCTGATTTGTTCGCAACAAGTGGCTGTACCGAAGGAATACAATGTCAAAAGACATTACGAGACCCACGCCGACAAATACAGCCAATTCACCGGGCAACGCAGGACTGAAAAGCTAAATGAGCTTGCCTCAAACCTTCAAAAACAGCAAGCAGCTTTCTCAAAGTCTCGAGAGACACATGAAGGTTCGTTTCAGTATCATACATCATCTTCAGTTCTCCTTTAATGTTAAATGCGGCTGTTTTCAAAGAGGGGTGTCTCAATATCTTTGTTGTACATTTTATTTCATGTTAGGGGCAGTGAGGGCGAGCTACATCATCGCGTGGGAGATCGCAAAAAAGTGTCCAAGCCATTTTCGGAGGGTGCATTCGTCAAGACGTGCATGCTCAAGGCAGCCGACCTAGTGTGTCCAGAAAAGCGACAAGCTTTTGCGAACATCAGCTTATCCCGAACTACGGTGACCGAGAGAGTGGAAGAACTCTCCAGCGACTTGAACAGCCAACTTAAAGAGAAGATTAAGTCCTTCATCGCGTTCTCCATTGCTCTCGATGAGCGCACTGATGTGGCCCAGTTAGCGATATTTATTCGCGGAGTGGATGCTTCTTTAAACATCACTGAGGAGTTTGTTTCCCTTGTGCCTATGACAGACACTACAGCTAACGACTTGTATGTTAGCCTTGTCGGGGCCCTTGACAATCTGGAGGTGGACTGGAGTCGAGCTGTCAGTGTGGCTACGGACGGTGCACCTTCCATGGTAGGTAGGAAGACCGGAGTGGTTACGAAGTTGAGAGAAAAGGTACGTGAGGCTAATCCAGAACGGGTATTTTGGAACTTTCACTGCATATTACACCAAGAGGCTTTGTGCTGCAAAAGTCTGAAAATGGAGCCTGTTATGAGCGTTGTTCTTGCCACTGTGAATTTTATCAGAGCAAGAGGACTTAACCATCGGCAGTTTGATGTTTTTCTTTTGGAAAATGACATTCATCAGGGCCTTCCCTATTATACCGATGTGCGTTGGTTGAGCAGAGGCACAGTTCTCAAACAGTTTTTCAAATTACGCACTGAAATAGCAGAGTTTATGGAGGCGAAAGGGAAGCCCGTGGAGGAATTGGATGACCCCGACTGGACTAGAGACCTTGCCTTTTTAGTGGACATAACGGAACACTTAAATTTCTTGAACGTTACAATGCAAGGTCGCAACAAACTCGTCACCGAGTATTACGACAGTGTCCGTGCATTTCAAAGTAAACTTTCATTATGGAAGACGCAGCTCTGCAAGCGCAATGCAGCCCACTTCCCCTCTCTAAAATCTCTGCCTCTCAATGATCAGAGTATGGACAAGTATGCAAGTTTGCTTTCAGAACTCATGCATGAGTTTGCCAATCGTTTCACGGTTTTCTCTGAACTGGAAAAGGACTTTGCGCTTTTTCGCTCTCCATTCACGGCAGACGCTTCTGAGGTCCCAGAGGCGATGCAAATAGAACTCATAGACCTGCAGTGTTGCGCGCCGTTGAAGGATAAATACGCATCTGTTGGAATCCAATCTTTCTATCAGTCATTGCCATCAGAGTACCCAATTATCACGGCCTTTGCCGGTAAAATACTCTGTATGTTCGGGACAACATATTTATGTGAACAGGCATTTTCAGTAATGAATATTAATAAATCGAAACTGCGTAGTCATCTGACCCATGGACATCTCAACGATGTCATGAAAATAGCAACTGCCCAGAGTCTGTCCCCCAATGTCGACAAGCTGGTAAAAAGTTAAAGACTTCTGGCTTCCACATGTAAAATGTAGCTGGTATTTCTCCCCCATGTAACCTTGTGCTGTGTGCTTGAGGGGGAATAAACAGGATGGGTGTGTGGAAATATATGTGGGACTTGACCAGCAAAGTTAATGTGCCATCTGTAGTTTGTTTTTATTGGTATGTTCAGTCATATTTGGCTCTTTTAAACTAATGCTACTGGATATTTAGTCACTTGACCTATTGGTGGAATTATTTACCCTGGCACTTCTTCTTTCTTTTGACTCGTTTAGGCCTACTTGCCAATCGTTTTAATTGGCCTAATTAGGCCTATGCATTGACATGTTTTTGATGTGCAAGATCAATAAATCTGATCTAAGTCATTTACAGTTTACACTTGTGTTATTTGTGTCTTAGTCCATTTCTGTAGCATTTTTTTTATAAATGTAGGCTACTTGCATGCTTAGACTGTCACGTTTTCAGAGGGTAAATTGCTTTTGTCTGCCATGTTATTGTGCGCCTCATTTTGAGGCTATAGCTTTACAATTCCTTTTGGGCATATAGGCCTTCAAAAATCATATAAAATAATGTCCTTTTGTTGAGTTAGTGTCTGGTCTTTTCAGGCCAAAAGTGTAATTCGGCCCCCAAGGTCCCACTTGAAAAAAATCTGGCCCCCTTACCAATTTCACCCTGGCATCCCTGGCCTAAATAGATCCATCCATCCTCTGTAGCCACTTATCTTAGTCCTACAGGGTTGCAGGCAAGGTGGAGCCTATCCCAGCTGACTATGAGTGAGAGGCAGGGTACACCCTGGACAAGTCGCCAGGTCATCACAGGGCTGACACACAGAGACAAACAACTATTCACACCTACGGTCAATTTAGAGCCACCAATTAGCCTTACCTGCTTGCCTTTGGACTGTGGGGGAAACCAGAGTACCTGGAGGAAACCCACACGGACACAGGGAGAACATGCAAACTCCACCCAGAAAGGCCCTCATCGGCCACTGGGCTCGAACCCAGGACCTTCTTGCTGTGAGGCGACAGTGCTAACCACTACCGTGCCGCCCCCTAAATAGATCACAAAATATTTAAATGAACATTTTGACTTTCTGTATCATTTAACTCTGATAATAGCTAATCTTTCAAATAGTACCAAACATTATTTGTAGTTGATTGCAGGAAAATGAGAAATGTTTCATACTTTAATGAAACAGGGTGAAGTACCAGTGTAACATGTTACACAGAAACAGGAGTAAAGGGATGCTAAAATAAACAGAAACTTAATTTTCTCAATGTATGTCATACCTACAGGGCTGATATTTTCACATTTTACAATTGACAACTAAAAAAAACCACACAGCATAAGTTTCTGGTTGTATATTTCATTTCTAGTTTTATTATTACATATTGAAAAGAACACATCTGCTGCCCTTGAACATGCAACACTCACCATTTTTAAACAGGAAGGACTATTTTGAGTTTATTAGATAACACTTTCGATAATAATAATAATAATAATAATAATGTTTTGCATGATGATTAAGGTCTTTGCAGTAGAAATTTGAAGAAAATATACTGCACCTCACGATGATTCTCTGTCTGACGTTTTCTGCTGCTCATGACTCAAATTGAGCTCAGAATCTCTGAAAGAAATGAAACACAAACAGTGAACTCGTCATCATTTTCACATTCATAAGGCATAAGGAAGGCACTATCACAATAAAACACGAGGGAATTCATCTGAGCACTGAATAAATTATTTGCTCAAAGTCTGTGTTGAATGTTACGTATATTCAGTCATAGTACAACATTTTTCTTTTTTTCATTGTTTTGTTTACCGCTTGTGAGAAAGATGTACAAATTGTACTATATTATATATATGTACACACACACACACACACACACACACACACACACACACACTTTTAAAACAAAAGTCCATTTGAGTACTGACTATCAAATATTTTATGTCCAATTTTCTTTCCTCACTTGAACAAAAGAAAATATTATATTATATTATGGGGCGGCACGGTGGTGTAGTGGTTAGCGCTGTTGTCTCACAGCAAGAAGGTCCGGGTTTGAGCCCGGTGGCTGGCGAGGGCCCTTCTGTGTGGAGTTTGCATGTTCTCCCCGTGTCCGCGTGGGTTTCCTCCGGGTGCTCCGGTTTCCCCCACAGTCCAAAGACATGCAGGTTAGGTTAACTGGTGACTCTAAATTGACTGTAGGTGTGAGTGTGAATGGTTGTCTGTGTCTATGTGTCAGCCCTGTGATGGCCTGACGACTTGTCCAGGGTGTACCCCACCTTTCGCCTGTAGTCAGCTGGGATAGGCTCCAGCCTGCCTGCGACCCTGTAGAACAGGATAAAGCGGCTAGAGATGATGAGATGTTATATTATATTATCTCATCTCTCATCTCATTATCTCTAGCCGCTTTATCCTGTTCTGCAGGGTCGCAGGCAAGCTGGAGCCTATCCCAGCTGACTACGGGCGAAAGGCAGGGTACACCCTGGACAAGTCGCCAGGTCATCACAGGGCTGACACATAGACACAGACAACCACTCACACTCACACCTACAGTCAATTTAGAGTCACCAGTTAACCTAACCTGCATGTCTTTGGACAGTGGGGGAAACCGGAGCACCCGGAGGAAACCCACGCGGACACGGGGAGAACATGCAAACTCTGCACAGAAAGGCCCTTGCCAGCCACGGGGCTCGAACCCGGACCTTCTTGCTGTGAGGAGACAGCGCTAACCATTACACCACCGTGCCGCCCTATGTTATGTTATATTATATTTTTCTCCAAAGGTTACCTACACTCTTATCTCTCTTACCTCCACACCTTCCCTGGATAGTTCCCCCCCCCCCCCCCCCCCCGTACATTAAATCATTCATTATAATTATTGAAGGTACTCAGAACCAACCAACTCAGCGTGAACTTGATCCTGCACTTTGTTTTACTGCAAACACAGTGGTAAAAAAAAAAAGAGTAACACACACACACACACACACACACACACACACACACACACACACACACACACACACACACACACTTTTATGGACCACAATGGAAAGAAGTGTCTTCACTTTCTTGTGTCATCCATGTATTTTTAATGTATTTACAATTGTTTGTATGTATTTACATTGAATTTACTAAATCAAATCAATCAAATCAATCACACCTCACTTTTTTCCCCATAAACACAGACACTTACAGCTCATTGAGAGAGAAAGCGAGAGTTTCATCAAAGGTAAAGAAATAAATAATATGACTATTATAGAAATAATAAAATAAGTAAACCATATCAACAGTTATTTTTAAGTACAAATAGTTTACAGAAATGCATTCATTTTGAAAAAGATATTTTTGTTATTTATTTCATTTTATAAGCTATTGAGTGTTTCTGAAAACAGTACTATACAAATTTTAAAGTTTTTACAAGTCTGTACATTTGTATGTTTGGGTTAAGAAATACACATTTCAAAATTATCTGTCAATTTTTCTTGATAACCAAGCATTCATATTCGTGATACCATCTGTTTATTATATCATAAATCACAATATTGTCTACGATAATCACAATATGACCCTTTTTTTTTTACCAAATCCTGCAGCCCTACTTTCAGCTCACTGAGAGCTAGCAGCTCTTTCATCAAAAGTAAACAAATAAATATGACTATCATAGAAATAATAAAATAAGTAAACCATATCACTGATTATACATTTTCCATTGTTTAATAACACACTTCAACCTGTTTATCAGCCCTAGATTGTAGATCACATTCCATACAAGTCCCTGTGTAAACTGTTACTATAGCAACAGAATATATACACATCAGATAATAAACATCAGTCATAATAAACACACGTCAGAGCCAACGTTATATCATTTGAATGATTTTTATTAATTTTTGTAGACAAATTAAATGAACTATTTTTCTGCACGTTGATGTAATCCAGTTTGTGTATCCTCCTCCTGCATCATCTTCAGCAAGCTAGCGTGATTGCTTACTTCCATGCCTGGATCACTCTACTTTTTATTTTTTTTGACCAACCTCAGGCATGTTTCAGGTTTTCAAATTCAATTCAAGGCCTGAGTTAATTAAAGAGCGTTTTTCAGGTATATACACAAAGTGAACTGTTAATAACTAAAAACGCATCTA
This sequence comes from Neoarius graeffei, assembly GCF_027579695.1. Lineage (NCBI taxonomy): Eukaryota > Metazoa > Chordata > Actinopteri > Siluriformes > Ariidae > Neoarius > Neoarius graeffei. The sequence continues at coordinate 54,263,874 of NC_083580.1, forward strand.
ATTAAAGTTTAGTGTTGAGAGCTTCTTTGTATTCCGACTGGTCATGCTGCTATCTTGACCGTTCTCTCTCTCGCCCCGCCCCCTCACGCCCACTACGGCCGCCTGTATGACGTCACCGACCCGCTTTATGACAGCACAAGGTCCTCTGACGTTTTGGAACAGAGGTGACGCTTGTATAAAAGTGGCTACATATATTTTACGGATACAGTGAAGAACAACACGTTTTCAAGGTGACTGAGCGGAAGGAACAGTTTTAAAATGTCAGCACAGTACAAGTCTGTTCCACAGCATGGCCGGAGGAAAGGAAGAACAAACAGGGGCGTCATCTTTGCAGAGGTGTACTGGACATCGAATCCTCTTGCAGACCGGTGCAAAGTAATCGAGGTGCCCAAACTGGAAGCGGAACAGAAGCGAATCCAGGATAGAGTGAAGCACCAGAAGTGTTGGGCGTGTTCAGGTAAAAACGACAGTTTAAAAATGCTAGCACCGTCTAAAACTGTTGTCCAGCATGGCCGGAGAAAAGGGGCAAATAGGAATGTTATCCCAGCAGAGGTGAACATTAAACTGGATCCACCTGCAGACCATTGCACAGTGACTGTGTTGCCCACATCGGAACAGAAACAAATCCTGGATAGCGCGAATCACCAGATGTTTTCAACACATTCAGGTAAAAATGACAGCTTAAAAGTATCAGTGCCAACTGAGCCAGTTGTGCAGCACGGCCAGAGAAAAGGGACAAGTCAGAATGTTACCCCCTCAGCAGAGCTGCACATTAAACCGGATCCACCTGTAGACCTGCAGGAAGTGCTCATGTTGTCCGACTTGGAATGGAGGCGAATCCTGGATAATGTGAATCGTGTGAATAAAGCGCAAGAGCATCTCATTGCATCTGCGAGAGAGCGCGAGGACCTGTACCACCGTTCCAAAGAAGCTGTTAAAACCTGGACAAACACCATTGTTGCACAACACAAAAAGAAGCTGGAGGAGAAGAAAATTAGAAAGGAAGTTGAAGAGGAGAAGAAGAAGCAGATTGACATAGAGGAAGCAAAGTTTCAAGAGCAAAAAAGAAAGGAAGCAATCGAGCAGGCAAAAAATGCGCACTTCTGCGAGATGGACAGAGTGAGAAAATTTCATAGTGCTGTGCTCATGACTGAGGTCCTGAAGGAGAGGGAGGCCCAGATTGAGATGAAGAAAAGAATAGAAAATGCCATGAAAGATATTGATAACCAGATCCTGGACATAATCAGACACAATGAGGTACAGGCTTTACAGCAGGAGATGTTGAAAGGTTTGGAGAAGAAGCAACTGTGTCTGGAGAATTCTGAGAGTTTGAAACAACAGATGAAGGAGTACCAGGAGGCAACAGAAAAGGATAGAATAGAACAGAAGGAAATAGAGGTAAAGGAACTTGAGCAAATACAAAAGCTCTGTATTGAGCAAGAAATCACACGCAAGCAGAAGAAGCAAGAGGAGGAGAGAAACATAATGAAGACTCATCAAGAACACCTTACTATGAAGAAAATCATCAAAGCGGGTGAAGTTGAGAAAGAGAACTACGAAGAAGAGAGACGAAAGCGTTTTGTGAAAGATAAAGACAAAAGGGTGAAGCTCTGGAAAGAAAAACAGGTGGAGAATTTCAGAAGGGTTCAGAGTTACAAGGACGCCCTTGGTGAGAAACTGGCAGCATATTACCACGAGCACACCATCACCGAAGATAAACTGATCGCCAAGGCAGCTTCAGAAGCTGCAGAATTTCAGGCCAAGCAGGATAAACAACAGCATGAAAAGGATGAGAAGAAGGCAGCCATGTTGAAGAGTATTGCTGATCACAGAATAGTGGTGCAAAATGAGCTGGAGGACAAGAAGCAAAAGGAGAAACAGAACGCTATGGAGATGTTAAATGAAAAGAAAGCAGCAGATATCAGTTTTCATCAAGAGCAGCTAGTCAAGGCCCAGAAAAGGAAAGAGGCAGCCAAAATGCTACTAGACACCCATGTCCATCAGATGGCTGAGAAACATGCACAGGAGCAGCGCATTGAAAACGAAAAGCAGGAATTTGCTGCAAGGAATGCAGAAGCCATCTTGGAGGATGAGAATAAATTTCAGAATTATGCCAAGCATGTGATTCAGGCAGCCAAAGAGGCTCAGAGAAAGACCTTCCTTCTGCGCAAGGTCGCAAAAGAGGGCGTTGGTGGAGGACATGGTCCTGCGCATGGAGGCATTAAACCAAGTTATCAAGCTCAGGATGAAGCAGGGACTGAGCTGCTCAGTTATGTGTGCAGTAGAACTACAGGCATAAAGGAACTGAATGAATATATTGACATTAAAGATTCTAAAAATCGGCTGGGACTTATTTGGTAATTGTGAGCAGTATTGCTAATGTTATCAGAGAAGGAAATAGAAACAGGAAACAGAACAAAGAAATAGGAGCTTGTTTGCTAATGATGATGCAGGAGGAGGCTACACAAACAGGATAACAGAGGAAGGAACATCAATGTGCAGAACAATAGTTCATTTTGTGTACAAAAATAAATAAAAATCATTAAAATTACATAATGTTGGTTCTAATGTGTGTTTATTATGATATAATTGCTATAGTAACAGTTTACACAGGGACTTGTATGGAATGTGATTTGCAAAATCTAGGGCTAATAAACAGATAAACAGGTTGAAGTGTGTTATTAAACAATGGAAAATGTATAATTGGTGATATGGTTTACTTATTTTATTATTTCTATGATAGTCATATTTATTTGTTTACTTTTGATGAAACTACCTTGTTTCTAGCTCTCTCTCAAGGAGTTGAAAGTAGGGCTGCGCGATTTGGTAAAAATGTCATATTGTGATTATTGTAGACAATATTGTGATTTGCGATTGTGATATAATAAACATGGTATCGCGAATATGAGTGCTTGGTTATCAAGAAAAATTCACAGATTACAGATAATTTTGAAATGTGTATTTCTTAACTCAAACATACAAATGTACAAACTTGTAAAAACTTTAAAATTTGTATAGTACTGTTTTCAAAAACACTTAATAGCTTATAAAATGAAATAAATAACAAAAATATATTTTTCAAAATAAATGCATTTCTGTAAACTATTTTTACTTGGAAAAAAAACCTCTGTAAAAAAAGTAGAAGAGTAAATAAGAACACAAATTTTGAATGCCCAAACAAACAAGGGCATTTATCAGCGTGCAACATAAAAATGAGTGTTTTTCCTTTATGCAGATTCCTGTAAACATGAAACTAGATATCAATTAAAAGTGATTTATTAAGTTGTATAATCAAACCGGCAAATGGCCTAGTGGTTAGCATATCTGCTTCTTGATTGGGAGATTGTGAGTTCTACTCATGGTCGGGTCATACCAAAGACCCTCATAAAAATGGTGCCTACTGCCATCTGGCAAGGCACACTGCAATACAGATGTGAGTGGGGAGTCAAACCAGAGGACTAGCCCCCCACTGTAACCCTAGCTATGTAATATAGGCAAGAAGCCAAGGGCTACGAAACAGAGATTGGTGCCGCCAAAAGTGCCATGAATGGTGTGGGAAGGACTTTCATATCCAACCCAGTCCCCTACAGCTATTTATCATAAATGTTTTTATCAAATTGTACCTCCATATCCAGCTATCAATTCAGAGGTTCTTTGCCAAAAATACCAGCATGTTCACCTTGTCTGGTTTTAGACATGAGCGATGAGCTGATACCACATCACCGCATCTGCTAAAAGCTCTCTCCGATGCAGAGCTTCTTGCTTGTATGCACAGATATTTCTGTGCTAGTTTGCACAGCTGTGGTAAGTTTATTTTGTGGCTCTTCCACCATTTCAGTGGATCTTCTTCATGGCCTACAGGGGGCATGTAAATGTAAATATTGAATTCAGCCATTACTGCTTCTCTAAACTGCCATGGGATCAAATGTGGCTGACACTGATGCTGCTATTGTGTGTGTGCTACTCTTGAAGAAACTGGCCAAAGTTTTCTTCTTGGTTTTAGCTGGAGGTGGAAGTTCCAACATTCCCTTGGAACTTATTCAATCTGGAGGCCTTCCACCGAAAACGAGAATCTACCTTATTCTCAAGATATGGGAACAGTAAATAATACCAGAAGACCAGAAGAATGCGATCATTGTTACCATCTTCAAGAAAGGAGATTGCAAAGTGTGCGGAAACTATAGAGGAATATTTCTGCTTTCCATCACAGGCAAGATCTTTGCCAGAATGTTACTTAACCATCTGTTGTCTCTGAAGATATTCTACCTGAATCTCAGTGTGGATTAGGGCATCCAGAGGAACTATCGACATGATATTCTGTGCAAGACAGTTACAGGAAAAGTGTAGAGAGCAACAAAAACCTCTGCTATTTGTTTTTTACGATCTTGAAAAAAAGCATTTGATACTGTACCAAGAACTGCTATGTGGTTGGTCCTTAAACATTTTGGCTACCCTGATCACTTTGCAGCATTTATTCGACAACTGCATGATGGGATGATTGGGCAGGTATGTCATCAAAATGCCAACTCTGAAGAGTTTCCAATTACCAACGGACTCAAACGGGTGTGTACTTGCTCCAACACTTTTTTCCATGTACCTCGCTGCAATGCTTTACGAAATCCCACCAGACAATCCGGGAGTGGAGATTAGATACCGCTTTGATGGAGGACTCTTCAACCTTTCAAGACTCCGCTCACAAAACTGACCAAAGTCAATAAGATTACAGAACTTCAGTATGCTGATGACAGTGCTTCACCAGCCCATACACCAGAGGAATTACAAGAATCCATTAATACCTTTAAATATGTGTAATAGATTGAAGTGATTTACAATTGAGTTTGTCACATTGAGGGTCATTACTGAAAAGGCAGTTGCTGTGTTATGTTTTGGTTGGCCAACACTTTTAGATGTTTTTACTGAGCCAAGCGGCACCTGTAGTGGGAGTGTCTGTTCCCGGAAGTCCCCAAGTAAAGACGTGCTCTGAAGCCATGCCCGGCCTGATTATTGCCTCCTGCACAAAACACTACAAATGGCGACGAGGATTTTAAATGAGACCACTGCATGAATGGACTGAAAAAGTCACCGTACACTGGTTGTAGTCGAGGAAATGGAGGTTTTTTTTCCTCTTTTTTTTCGCGGAGGAACCAGGCACGAGTAGGACTAGCAGTTAGCATCAGAAAAATCCACCATGGCTGTGCAAATCGGTTGTGTGGATGAATACAATGACGCAAAGGAGGATTTTGAGTCATATCTGGAACATTTGGAACAGTGGATGTTGGCAAATGAGATAAAGGATGAAAGGTGTGCATGTTTCTCTCGGTGATTGGAGCTGATGCTTATAAGCTGCTGAAGAATCTGGTGTCACCAGCAGTACCAAGCACTATGCAGTATCCTGATCTGGTGAGAGTACTGAGCATGCATTACAAGCTGGCACCAATTGTAATCGCGGAACGATTTCGTTTCTAGAAGCATAACCAGAAAGAGGATGAAACTGTCTGAGTATGTGGTCACTTTGAGGCAGCTAGCAGCTACCTGTGATTTTGGTCAGTACCTGGATGATGCGCTGAGAGATCGCTTTGTGAGTGGAATACGCTCGGATGCTGTGTGCACAGGTTGCTGTCTGAAAAGGATCTGACCTTTCTGAAGGCTTGTGAGGTTGCAGTAGCAATGGAACTGGCGTCGAAAAAAATCAATGGAGTTTTCGGGACACAGTGAACCTCATCAGGTAAATGCCCTAACAAGTGCTACTGTTTTTTCTGACAAGGGGAGGAAAGGACAGTTTAAATGAGAGAACAATAATAAAGCACAAAACAAAGACCAAAGGGGAGTAAAAAACTACTTTGGGACACAAACAGACATGCTACAGATGTGGGGGGAGACACTCAGCACGTGACTGCAGATTTAAAAATGAAGTGTCATACCCGCTCCAAAATTGGACACATAGCCCGTGCATGTAGAAAGGGAAAAGCCACTTCTCAAACTCAGTAGAAGCTGAAGGAAGTACATCCAGAAGAGATGAAGAAACAGAACTTTTTGGAGTGTATGCAGTATACTCCACCTCAAGCTGTGAAAAGGGGTACACAATTGATGTTGCCCTGGGTGATAAGAGCACAACAATGCTACTGGACACAGGGTCAGCTGTGTCAGTGGTATCTGAGGATTATTACCAGAAAAATCTGAACAGTTTCCCTTTAAAACCAAAGCAAAGGTGAGTCCCATATACGATTCGTACATTGGGGGAGTGCCTGTTAGAGAGCGCACTTGTCCTGGGCCATCGGCATAGTGAGGTAGGGTGGCCAGTTCCTTTCCTCGCCGCCTTTAACTTCCCCAGTGTTTCCACCAGGTCCCCATTCACTGCTGGGTGGACAGGGAGCGAGCCCCAGATCCCCGTCGAGCCGAGGCTCGAACCAGGGACCGTTCGCTTAGTGGTCAAGCGCTCTAACCACTTGGCCACCTGCGCTCCCCTTTAAAACCAGCCCCCCGGTTAAAACTGAAATCATATTCAGACCAAAGTATTGCGGTTCGAGGATACATCATGATACCAGTACAGTACGAGACACAGAAAGTCACCCTACCTCTTGTCATTGTGAAAGGAAGTAGACCATCTCTGATTGGTCAGAACAGGCTAAAGGAACTACAGCTGAACTGGAAACAGATTTTCATTGTACACCGGGTGCTAACACAGGCAGAGTGGACCCCAAGAGTCAATGAGGTGTTACAGTGCTACCAGGCAGTGTTCTCAGAGAACCAAGGCTGCATAGAGGGTTTTAAAGCCAAAATCCGCATAAAACCAGGCACCACACCGATCCTCTGTAAAGCTCGCCCAGTTCCTTACGCATTAAAGGAAATGGTAGAGAAGGAGCTGGACAGGTTGGAAAAAATGAAAGTGATTTCAAAGACTGAGAAAAGTGAGTGGGCCTCTCCAATAGCCACTGTGCCAAAAGCAGATAAAACAATTAGGATCTGTGGTGACTACAAGGTCAGTATAAATCAGTGTATGGAAGAGCAGACATACCCATTACCAAACACAGAAGATTTGTTCACTACCTTAGCAGGAGGAACATCATTCAATAAGCTTGACCTCTCTCATGCCTACCAGCAGCTGCTTTTAGATGAAGAGTCAGATAACTATTTGCCGATCAACATTCATAAGGGCCTGTACAAATTTCATCGTCTTAGCTATGGTGTTTCCAGTGCACCTGCAATTTTTCAGTCTGTTATGGACCAGATTCTGCAAGGACTGTATCATGTAACATGTTTCTTGGATGATATTCTCATCACTGCTTCATCGGAGGAGAAGCACTTAAAAAGACTGGACGAAGTGCTCACACGCCTGGAGAAACATGGTGTCCGAGTGAAACTGTCTAAATGTCAGTTTTTTCAGAGCAGTGTGGAGTATCTGGGACATTGCATTGACCAGGATGGCCTGCATCCCACTGATGAAAAGGTTGCAGCCATAAACAAAGTGCCCGAGCCAACAAATGTCACAGAGCTGAAGTCCTTCTTAGGTCTTCTTAATTACTACAGCCGTTTCCTGCAAAACTCCTCCACCATCCTCCACCCTCTACACAACCTGTTGAGAAAAGAGACTAAGTGGGTTTGGACTTCTGAGTGTGCTAAGGCGTTTGAAGATGCAAAGCAGCTATTAAGGCAGAATAAGGTATTAGTGCAGTACAACACACGTTTGCCACTCCGGATTGCATGTGATGCGTCACCTTATGGAGTAGGGGCTGTAATTTCTCATGTCATGGAAAATGGAGAGGAACGGCCCATGGCTTTTGCATCGAGGACTTTAACTGAGGCTGAAAGAAAATACACCCAAATCGAAAAGGAGGCACTCGCCATCATCTTTGGAGTAAAGAAATTCCATAAGTATTTGTTTGGGAGGAAATTCACACTCATCACAGATCACAAACCACTGTTAACTATCCTGGGACCAAAGTCAGCTGTTCCAACTTTAGCAGCATTAAGGATGCAACGCTGGGTTCTCATCCTCATGGTGTACAGCTATGATATTGAGTACAGGAGATTAGCTGATCATGCAAATGCTGATGCTTTGTCTCGCCTACCCAGAGCCTCAGTTGACAACACAGGAGAAGAGGGAGGTATTTTTTACTTCTCACACTTGGAGGAACTACCAGTGTGTGCAAAAGACATTGAGAGAGCCACTTTAAAAGACCCTATACTGAACAAGGTGTGGAGCTACACAATGAATGGATGGCCCAGTCATGTGCAGGATGAAGCACTGTGGCCTTATTTCATACGCAGGCAGGAGTTGTCAGCGGAACAAGGCTGCGTTCTTTGGGGCCAATGAGTCATCATACCACCAGGTTATTGACAACGATTGCTGGAAGACCTTCATCATGTGCTCCCAGGTATCTGCCGAATGAAAGCTCTCACCCGCAGCTACATGTGGTGGCCTGGCTGTGATGGGGACATTGAAGAGCTGGTGAAAGGTTGCTCTATCTGCCAAGCTGTCCAGAAAATGCCAGCAGTCGCACCGCTGCACCACTGGAAATGGCCAGAAAGAGTGTGGCAGAGAATTCACATTGATTTTGCTGAGAAGGATAAGCAGAGTTTCCTGGTGGTCATCGATAGCCATTCAAAGTGGTTAGAAGTTTTTCCCATGTCTTCCATCACCTCTCACAACACCATTGAAGTGCTGCGAAGCCTGTTCTCTGCGTATGGACTGCTGGAAGAGCTGGTATCAGATAATGGTCCGCAGCTGGTGTTGAGGGAGTTTACACAGTTCCTGTAGAGAAACGGTATCAAACACACTGCTGTACCTGTGTACCATCCTGCATCAAATGGGGCTGCAGAGAGATCAGTGCAAATTCGGAAACGAGCGTTGATGAAGGATGTGTTGGAGGCGGAGGGAAAGGCTCTTTTGCCACTCAGTCACAGACTTGCAAATTTCCTGCTCATGTACCGCAGTACACCCCATACCGTGACTGGACGGACACCGGCTGAGTTATTTCTGAAACGCCAGATCCGAACCCGTTTCAGTTTACTTAAGCCAGAGCTTGCCAGACAGATTAAAGAGAAACAAGCCACACAGAAACTTCATCATGACCGTGGTGGCTCATCTCTTTGGTTCTTTCAGGAAGGAGATGCTGTCCGTATCCGAAATTTCAGGGGAGGAGTGGAGAAATGGATTCAGGCAAAAGTACTAAAAAGACTGGGAACTGTCACATACCTGATACAAGAGGGTCAGAGGCAGCGCACAGTGCATGTTGACCACATGTTGCCATGGCGAGGAAATGTTGAAACACTTCCACCAAGCTTGCCCTCACCAGTGGTTGAGAATGTGCCACCAGTAACTTTGGACTGTGCTTTTCCAGCTGTTTTGCCTAGTACACCAGTGAAGCTAACACCACCTACTGTTCTCACTAAACCAACTGAACAGGTTGTTGAGGTGTCATCATCACCAGTATCTTCACACACAGCAAACAAACGCTCACATGAGAAACGCTGGTACCCAGAGAGGGTCAGTGTACCTCCTCAAAGACTGACTCTCTAAATTACAGTATATTTAAATCTGCACAGTGAATGTAAGCTGCCAAGAGACATTTTATGTTGATAGTAGGAAGTTAATATTATGCTAAGAAAAAAAATATTTATTTTTGTTGTTGTGAGATTTAAATGCACAGGTTAGTGCTTGCTAATTATTCCTAAACTTACAAGGGTTAAAGTTATAAAAATCTAAAAGGGGAGGAATGTAATAGATTGAAGTGATTTACAATTGAGTCTGTCACATTGAGGGTCATTACTGAAAGGGCAGTAAGTTGCTGTGTTATGTTTTGGTTGGCCAACACTTTTAGATGTTTTTACTGAGCCAAGCAGCACTTGTAGTGGGAGTGTCTGTTCCCGGAAGTCCCCAAGTAAAGATGTGCTCTGAAGCCATGCCCGGCCTGATTATTGCCTTCTGCACAAAACACTACAATATGCATATGATCGTTTTGGACTGTCCATCAACACCCAGAAGACAAAGGTTTTAATTCAACCTGCACCTAGATCGACTATTCCAGAATTTGATGTGTATGTATCTGACACACCACTTGAACAAGTGGACCATTTCTCATACCTGGGAAGCATGTTCTCAAATCAGTGCAGTTCTGAGCAAGATGTTGAGAACAGGATCCGTGCTGCTCATGTAGCCTTTGGCAGACTATCTAAGCATGTTTTTCAGAACAGAGATCTAAAGTAACAAACTAAGCTCATGGTGTATCAAGCTGTTGTTGTCTCAACATTACTCTACGGTTGTGAAACATGGACCCTGTACCTCCGAGATATGAAGAAGCTTGAACAATTCCATCAACAGAAGTTGAGATTAATTTTGAACGTTAAATGTAACTATGTTACCAACCTTGCAGTCCTAGACAAAGCTCAAATGACCAGCATTGAAGCAATGATAGTCAAACAGACTCAGATGGACAGGTCACTTACTCCTTATGAGTGAATCCAGGTTACCCCAACAAGTTTTATTTAGTGAGATGAGCTCTGGGAAAAGACCTTGTGGTTGCCCCTTATGAAGCTATAAAGACCAGCTCAAACAAACATTGAAGAAGGCAAACATAGATCCGAAGTCCTTGGAAGACCTTGCTCAAGATAGCAAAATCTGGCAGCAGACAATTGCAACTGCTGCCAAGCTGTTTGAAGCTGACCAATGCCACAATATAGAAGATAAATGTAAGAGAAGAAAGATGAGAGAGACTCTACCACGTTCACCACCAGAGATCCAGTGCAGACTGTGAAGGAGAATATTTCATGCGAAAATTGGACTTGCCAGTTGTTAGGGTTTTACTAGGATTCAAACCTGGTTCGCTGGTGTGATAATCCAGCAAACCCCCACTAGGCCACCACAGGGATGACTCAAATGCAGAGGCGTGAGGCAGAAGTAGAAAAAGTATCAAAAGGTTTATTTACAATATTTACACTATTTACAATCCAAAGCAAAAACAAAAGTATAATCCAAACGCTCAGAAGATAACCAGGAAAAAAAACAAAAGTTCAAAGAAACAAAGAGCCAAAAAACCAGAAAATTAGAGGCAAAAATACAAACGCTCAGAGGATCCAAAATGGTAAACACAAAGTCCAAAAGAAAGCAAAGTACAAAAACCACAAAGACACGGGCGAGGAAATCGGAACAGAGGTTACTGGAGCTAAACATAACAGCACAAAGACTCCGTGACAAGAGGACTGAACTCAGGGGTATAAATACACAAACTAATTAAGGACAGGGCGGGGCAGGAAACAGGCAATAAGACAAAAACAAAACACAGAACACAGTGGTGACCTCTAGAGGCCCAAAACAAACATGACCAGAAAAGGAAATAACAGTGGCCTCTAGAGGCCAAAACAGTCCCAGTCCTAACAGGACCCCCCCCCCCCCCCCCCCAGGAGCGTCTCCTGACGTTCCCAGGACGATCAGGATGGGCTGAATGGAAGTCCCAACAAAGTTCTTTATCGAGTATGTCCCGAGCTGGGACCCAGCAGCGCTCCTTAGGGCCATAGCCCTCCCAGTCCACAAGATATTGGAGGCCCCCGCGAACCCGGCGGGAGTCCAGCAGGCGGCGCACGGTGAACACAGTCTGACCCTGGAAGATGCGGAGGGCGGGGGGTTCCTAGGGGCAGGGGCATACGTGGACGTCAGTACGGGCTGCAACAGGGAAACATGGAATGTGGGGTTGATCCTTAGCGTACGTGGTAACTGGAGCCGGTAGGAGACAGGGTTAATTCTGCGTACAACCTTGAAGGGGCCAATGTAGCGAGGAGCAAGCTTGCGGTTCTCCACTCGCAGCGGAAGGTCCTTGGTGGACAGCCAAACCCGCTGCCCAGGGCGAAAAGTGTGGGCAGGTCTCCTATGGCGGTTGGCCTGAGTCTGGTTGGTACTGGAGGTCTAGATGAGTGTCCTCCTGACCTTGCTCCAGGTCTTGCGACACCGTCTCACGTAATGGTTGACCGAGGGCACCCCAGCATCCTCCTCCTGGTCCGGGAACAGAGGTGGCTGGAACCCAAATTGGCACTGGAACAGCGACAGCTTGGTGGCCGATGACTGCAGGGTGTTATGGGCGTACTCTGCCCATGGCAGCCAGGTGCTCCACAATGTCGGGTTATCCATAGCCAGGCCTCGCAGGGTGGTTTCCAGGTCCTGGTTGAGCCTCTCCGTCTGGCCGTTGGACTGGGGGTGGAACCCAGAGGAGAGGCTGGCAGTGGCCCCGATGCTCTTGCAGAAGCCTTGCCATACTTGGGAGGAGAACTGGGGCCCCCGGTCAGAGACGATGTCCTGAGGGAGACCAAAAACTCGGAAGACATGAGTGAACAACAATTTAGCAGTGTCAAGGGCAGAGGGGAGTTTGCACAGTGGAATAAAGCGGCAGGCCTTGGAGAATCTGTCCACTATGACCAATATGACAGTGTTACCTTGAGACTCAGGGAGACCTGTGATGAAGTCGACCGCCACGTGGGACCAGGGACGCCGGGGAATAGGCAGAGGATGCAGGAGACCCTGGGGACGCTGTCGCGGGTTCTTGGTTCTGGTGCAGACATCACAGGACAGGACGAATGACCCCACTTCCTTCTCCATGTTGGGCCACCAGAAGCGTCTTTTCAGGAAGTCCAGGGTCCTCCGAGCTCCCTGGTGGGTGGTGAGAGGGGAAGAGTGACCCCACTGGAGAACCTTGGCCCGGGCTTGACGAGGGACGTACAGGAGGCCCGGTGGCCCCGTCCCAGGATCAGGGTCCCGGCGTTGAGCTTGTCAAATGGTCTCCTCAATACCCCAGTGGACAGGAGCCACAATCCGGGATATAGAGATGATAGGCCCAACTTCACTCTCCCTGTTGTTGGGCGAGAACAGCCTGGAGAGCGTGTCCGGTTTGGTGTTCTTAGAGCCCGGGCGGTATGATAGGGTGAAGCTGAAACGGCTGAAAAACAAAGCCCACCTAGCCTGTCGTGGGTTCAGCCTCTTGGCTTGCTGGAGGTACTCCAGGTTCTTATGGTCCGTCCACACCAGGAATGGATGTTGCACTCCCTCCAGCCAGTGCCTCCACTCCTCAAGGGCTCGTTTGACTGCTAGCAGTTCCCGATCCCCCACATCATAGCGGGACTCCGCAGGGCTCAGGCGGTGGGAGAAGTAAGCGCAGGGGTGCAGCTTCTCTTCCGAGCATTGAGAGAGCACCACGCCGACACCACTATCCGAGGCGTCCACCTCCACAATGAATGGTTGGGAGGTGTCCGGGAGAACCAGAATGGGTGCCGTGCAAAAGCAGTGTTTTAGGTCATTAAACGCCTCTTCCGCCTGAGGGGACCAGACAAAGGAGCCACCAGTCCTTTTGGTGAGGTCCGACATAGGTGCAGCAACGGAACTGAAGTTCCTGATGAACTTGCAGTAGAAGTTAGCGAATCCTAAGAACCGCTGAACCTCCTTAACGGACTTGGGAGTAGGCCAGTCCCGGATGGCCAGGGTCTTGGCTGGGTCCATTTGGAGTTGCCCCGTTCGTACGATAAATCCCAGGAAGGAGACCTCGGGGACATGAAACTCACATTTCTGGGCTTTAGCAAACAGATTATTCTGCAAGAGTCTCTGGAGGACTTGGCGGACATGGTGGCAGTGTTCCTCTAAGGTCTTGGAGAATATAAGGATGTCGTCGAGGTAGACGAAAACATATAGATTAATCATATCCCTCAAGACGTCGTTGATAAGGGCCTGAAAAACAGCTGGTGCATTGGTGAGTCCGAAGGGCATCACCTGGTACTCGTAGTGCCCTGACGGGGTGTTAAAGGCGGTCTTCCACTCGTCTCCCTGTCAGATACGGACGAGGTGGTATGTGTTCCGTAAGTCCAACTTGGTGAAGATGGTGGCGCCTTGGAGCAGGTCGAATGCTGTGGACATCAGTGGAAGGGGATAGCGGTTGCACACGGTGATCTTGTTCAGGCCCCTATAATCAATACATGGCTGGAGACCCCTATCCTTCTTGCCGACAAAGAAGAAGCCGGCACCAGCAGGTGAGGTGGAGGGTCGAATGAACCCAGAGGCCAAGGCTTCCTTGATGTACTCCTCCATGGCCTTGCGTTCTGGCTGAGAGAGGGAGAACAGACGGCCCCAAGGAGGAGTAGTCCCAGGGAGCAAGTCGATGGCACAGTCGTAGGCGCGGTGCGGAGGAAGAACGGCGGCCCTGCTCTTATTGAACACTTCCTTGAGATCCCAGTACTCTGTGGGAACTTGAGATAACTCGGTGAGATCAGGAGGCTCGGCAGGAGATACAGGAGAGCTAGAGAGCAGACAAGAGGCATAGCAAGCAGGACCCCACTCCACAACCTGGCTAGTGACCCAGTCTATACGAGGGTTGTGGCGGGTAAGCCAAGGAAGACCTAGAATAACTGGGAACTCTGGTGAAGGAATCAGGTGCAGGGATATTTCTTTGTGACCTTGAGACTGGAGAAAGACTGGAGAAGTAACTTGGGTGACTCTTCCATCACCTAACGCTTGGCCATCGAGGGCAGACACAGACAATGGGACTTCAAGAGGCGCAGTCGGGACATTGATGCTTTGGGCGAAGTGGATATCCATAAAGTTTCCTGCCGTCCCTGAGTCTAACAAAGCTTGACAAGAGTGGACAGACTCACCCCAGGAGATGGAGACCGGGATGTAGATTCCTTGGCCAGGGAGTCCGGGAGAGAGGGTAGGCCCCGTCACAACCCTCCCTCGGCTGGATGGGGCGGTCCTTTTCCTGAGAGTTCGGGACATGATGCTCGGAAGTGACCAGGCTTGCCACAGTAGATGCAGCACTTGTCCCTCCTTCTGCGCTCCCTCTCAGATGTGGAGAGGCAAGTACGACCCACTTGCATGGGTTCTGGACAGTCACTGGAGGAGGTAGACGGGCTCCAGGTAGAGGCAGGGAGGCCAGGGAGGCTCAGGACTTGGCGGCATTCTCTCATCCTGTTGTCCAGACGAGTAGAATGTGAGATCAGTGTTTCGAGGTCACTTGGGCATCCGATAGAAGCCAGACCATCTTTGATGGGGTCAGACAGGCCATGGTGGAAGGCTGACACCAGGGCAGTCTCGTTCCATCCACTTACTGCTGTGAGCGTCCGGAACAAGATGGAGTAGTCTGCAACGCTTCCCCCTTGCCGGATGGATATGAGCTTTCTGGCTGCGTCTTTACTGATGTCTGCTTGATCGAAGACATGCAGCATCTCCTCAGTAAACAGCTGGAAATCAGAGCACTCAGGTCCCTGTCTCTGCCAGATAGCAGTAGCCCAGGCTCGCGCCTTACCAGCTAACAAGGTTATCACAAAGGCAATCTTGCGGCGATCCGTAGTGTAGGTGGTAGGCTGAAGCTCAAAGGTGAGTTGACACTGGATAAGGAACTCTTGACACTCACTGTGCTTGCCGTCATACCTCTGTGGTGCAGGAAGGCTGGGTTCGCGAGGTGAAGAAGGCAGCATGGCAGGAGGCACTGGAGCAGGAGCGGATGGTGGAGCAGGAGCAGAATCAGGCGGAGGAGATGGAGGCAGAGAAGTCAGCTGTGCCAAGGTTCTCCCAATCTGCTGAAGCAGTACCTCGTGGCAAGCAAGGGTCTCATGTTGGCTTACAAGAGTCCGTCCATGAGTGTCCATGGTGGATCCGAGGCATGTTAACGCAGCCATCATTCCCTGAAGGTTGGCTGGGTAGACAGATGAAAAAGCCTCTGCTGAGTCGGTCATGACGGAGTCTTTCTGTTAGGGTTTTGCTGGGATTCAAACCTGGTTCACTGGTGTGATAATCCAGCAAACCCCCACTAGGCCACCAGGGGGATGACTCAAATGCAGAGGCGTGAGGCGGAAGTAGAAAAAGTATCAAAAGGTTTATTTACAATATTTACACTATTTACAATCCAAGGCAAAAACAAAATTATAATCCAAACGCTCAGAAGATAACCAGGAAAAAAAACAAAAGTTCAAAGAAACAAAGAGCCAAAAAACCAGAAAAGAAGAGGCAAAAATACAAACGCTCAGAGGATCCAAAATGGTAAACACAAAGTCCAAAAGAAAGCAAAGTACAAAACCCACAAAGACACGGGTGAGGAAATCGGAACAGAGGTTACTGGAGCTAAACATAACAGCACAAAAACTCCGTGACAAGAGGACTGAACTCAGGGGTATAAATACACAAACTAATTAAGGACAGGGCGGGGCAGGAAACAGGCAATAAGACAAAAACAAAACACAGAACACAGTGGTGACCTCTAGAGGCCCAAAACAAACATGACCAGAAAAGGAAATAACAGTGGACAGTCCCAGTCCTAACACCAGTCACCAGAGGCATCGTCATAAGTTATCTGAAGGAATATGAATCTCGGAAACAAGGAACAGCCAATGGATTTTCCACATCCTGGCTACCCATCTCCATTTCTGCAGTGCTTTGTGTTGTTCTAACCCATTACCTGATTGAAATATAATTGTATTCTTGTATTCTTACTTACAGGCGTACTAACACCTTCTGCGTGCTTCGACAGCACATTGATACCTTCACTCCTGAGTGCAGGTATCAATTCACTGTCGAAGCGCACAGAAGGTGTTAGTACGCCTGTCATTATAGTGCGGACTTTCCATAGCATAGAAAATCGCCACGTTTCAATTTGTGTAACTGAACTTTGTTTCATGTCACTGGTCATATAAACCTATGTAAACAGGAAAAACGCGGAAGAGTTTGGTCGCATCTAACTACAGCCCCAAAAAATACCATTGGCCATGCTGAGCCTAGCTACATTGCTAACAGGAGTGACAGTGCATCTGACTGACTGGGAGGTCGCGCAAAGCTCGGAGAGGTATGGATCAGCTCGTCTCAATTCAAAGAAGAACATATTTCATTATGGAAGTACAGTGGACTGTTCCTTTAAGCTGGCGGCACAGTGGTGTAGTGGTTAGCGCTGTCGCCTCACAACAAGAAGGGCCGGGTTCGAGCCCCGTGGCCAACGAAGGCCTTTCTGTGTGGAGTTTGCATGTTCTCCCCATGTCCGTGTGGGTTTGCTCCGGTTTCCCCCAAAGACCTGCAGGTTAGGTTAACTGGTGACTCTAAATTGACTGTAGGTGTGAATGGTTGTCTGTGTCAGCCCTGTGATGACTTGTTCAGGGTGTACTCTGCCTTTTGTCTGTAGTCAGCTGGGATAGGCTCCAGCTTGCCTGTGACCCTGTAGAAGGATAAAGCGGCTAGAGATAATGAGATGAGATGTCCCTTAAGATGTCATTAATCAGACATCGGAATACACTGGGTGCCAAAGAAAGGCCATAAGGCATCACCAGGTACTCAAAATGGCAGACGGTGGTGCTAAAGGCTGTTTTCCATTCATCCCATTCTTGTATTCTTACTAGGTTATATATATTGCAGCAGTCCAGTTTGGAAAAGATCTTTGCTGTTCTTAATTGTTCCAAGGCTGCGGGCACCAGAGGGAGTGGGTAGGGATATTTCACACTGATTTGATTCAGTCCTCGGTAATAAATACAGGGCCAGAGACCTCCTCCTTTCTTCTCCACAAAGAAGAAGCTTGCAGATGCTGGAGAGGTGGATGGTCTGATATATCCTTACTTTATTGCCTCTTGCACATAATCTTCCATGGCAGCTTGCTCCTTTAGGGACAAGGGATAGATTCGGTTATGAGGAGGGTTCATGCCTGGGAGGAGGTCAATGGCACAATCATAGGGACAGTGAGGGGGTAAGCCACAAGCCTTACCTCTACTAAACACCTCCTTCAGGTCCAGATAACAGGCTGGAACACTATCAAGGGAATCGGGTAGAGGGCTCTCTATGGATGTGGATGAGATGGCCAATTGAGGACTTTGTAAGCAATTTTTGAAACAAGCTGATGACCATTGTAAGATGTCCTTCTGCTGCCAGGAAATTAAGGGGTCATGGAGGAGATGGAACAAGGGGGACCCTAGAATGATGTTATGGTTAATGGTTTGAGTGGTGAATCATATGCGCTCGGAATGGAGGGCCCCCACCTGAATCTGAAGAGGAGCGGTGTGAGTGGTCCAATGGGCCCCCCGTTGATGGTCTTTATTTTAATGGGTTGTGGCAGCGGGGGCATGCCCAAGCATCAGTTTGTGAATGGAGGGTGGGGCCAGGGAAGGTAAATGGCAAAGTCAGTACACCTGTTGTCGATTAATGTTGTGTGTATGTGTGTTTGTTGCAGTGATGGTGGAGGATAGAAAAGGAGGGAGAGAGCAAAGAGAGGGGATCTCTCTCAATCAGAACATGTGTGTGTGTGTGTGTGTGAGAGAGAGAGAGAGAGAGAGAGAGAGAGAGAGCAGCAAACGAACAAGTGAAGCTAAAAAGCAACAAAAGTAGAAGAAATAAAGTTGTGTGTGAACATAATTTCCTGCCTGCCGTGCTTCAGTACTCCACCCACATCAGGGGCTTACTACATGGGCCTTTGTAGGGTGTCAGTGGACTGGTTGAGTCGCTGGATGACAGAGCAGTTGATGAGATTACCCTCAGCCTCTGAGTCTATAACTGCAGAGAGGACATGAGTCGAATCTGGCAGGACTAGTAACACAGGTAACTTGAAAGATTGTGTTGGAGAACTGGTTAAAGAACTCACCAGGTTGGGTTGCTCATTGGCTTGATGGGATGCAACTCTCCGAGGTGGGCGAACTGAACATTTGGCAATGATATGGTTGGCATCACCACAATAAAAGCATGGCCCCTCTCGCTGTCTTCTTTTTCTTACTAACTGTGGCAGCGGGGGCGTGGTCAAGCGCCGGTCTGTGACAGGAGGGCGGAGTCAGGGAAGGTAAGTGGCAAGAATCACTACACCTGAGAGCAATTAACCTGTGTTTGTGTCTTCCCAGTGACCGCGCCCTATATGAGGAGGGAGAGCGAGAGCAGAGGGGAGTCTCTCCCGCACCCGATGACCGTGTGTGTATGCGTGTGGCTGGGAGAGTGCGAAACTGAAAAGTTGAGCAATAAATGCTATTGTGAACCTGATCTCTGTCCTGCCGTCCTCTGTGCTCCACCCACCAATAGTGAACCGCTACAGTGGTGCCGAAACCCGGGATCTGGAGCACAGCAGCCTCACAGCCCCATGGAGTCCTCCCCGTTTGCTGAACTGGTCCACGCCCTCGCCACGGCCCAGCAAAGCCAGCACCAGGTGCTACTCACCCTCCGAAAGGAGCAAGAAGAGCGGTTCGAGGCCCTGGTGTTGGCCCAACAAGAAGATCGACAGGCGTTCCGGCACCTCCTCGCGTCGGCGGGGTCCACCAGCGCTCCTACCGCGGGCCCGTCTCCCCTCACTGTCACCAAGATGGGCCCACAGGACGACCCTGAGGCGTTCCTCACGTTATTTGAACAGGTCGCCGAAGCCTCGGGGTGGCCGATGGAGCAGCGCGCGGCGCACCTTCTCCCCCTGCTAACGGGAGAGGCACAGCTGGCCGCGCTACAGCTCCCCGCCGACCACCGGCTGGCCTACGCGGACCTCCGCCGGGCCATCCTCCAGTGGGTGGGGCGCACACCGGATCAACAACGCCCGCGCTTCCACGCGCTGCGGTTGGAGGAAGTCGGCCGGCCGTTCGCGTTCGGCCAGCAGCTCCGGGACGCCTGCTGGTGGTGGTTGAGGGCCAACGATCGCGACGCCGAGGGAATCGTCGACCAGGTGGTACTGGAACAGTTCATCGCCCGCTTACTAGCAGGAACCGCGGAGTGGGTCCAGTGCCACTGCCCGGTGTCGCTGGATCAGGCAGTCGAGCTGGCAGAGGATCATCTGGCGGCTGTCCCGGCGGCAGGACAGCAGATGGCATCATCTCCTCTCTCCTCTTCTTTCTCTCTCTCCCCCTCCTCCTGTGTCCCGTCCTCACCCCATTCCCCCACCGGGGAGGCAGGGGCCGGCTCCACCCCAGCCGGCCTGCCGCACCCGCGGTGCCCTCCCGTTTCTCCCTTCTGTGTCTGTCTCTCCCCCACCTCAGGTGAGTGAGCCCCAGATCACCGGTGCAGAGGGAAAGCCCGGGCCGCTTTGCTGGCGCTGCGGGGAGCCGGGCCACCTTCAACAGCAGTGCACAGCAATGGAAGTGGGCGCGGTGGTTCAGATCCCCGATGCGCCAGAGGCCGCCCTCGATCGGGCCGGAGTGTATCACATACCGGTGAGTATCCAAGGGGCTACATATCAGGCGTTGGTGGATTCTGGTTGTAATCAGACCTCAATTCGCCAAAGCCTGGTTCAAAACGAGACATTGGGGGGAGCACAAGGGGTGAAAGTGTTGTGTGTGCACGGGGATGTTCACAGCTACCCTTTGGTGTCGGTCCACATTATTTTCAGAAGGGAAAAGGAAAGAGATTTGGAGCGACTCAAAAACCTGCTCTCACACAATGAGGAGACTGTTAATGAGTACATGAGCATGGTGCAGGATCTGGAGCAGGACCGAGCTTCAGCAGGAAGTAATGTAATGCTGGCCAAACTTCGAAAGAAGCTGAGGGAAAAGGAAAAGGCTCTGGAGAAAGCACTCGATGAAAAGTTTGTGGTAGTAGAGGAGAAGGAGAATGAAATTCATCTGCTGCAGCTAAGCCTAAGGGAAAAGGAAAGATGCCAACGCGCGGATCACCCATTGGTATCTGGCGCTCCAACCCTTTAATTTCAAGGTGGTCCACAGGCCGGGGGCGCAGATGGTCGTGGCGGACTTCCTCTCCCGTCAAGGGGGGGGGAGTCGGCTGCAGGCCAGACAGCCGCCCGGCCTGAGTCGGGCGGTGGGGGTATGTGGCAGCGGGGGTGTGGTCAAGCGCCGGTCTGTGACAGGAGGGCGGAGTCAGGGAAGGTAAGTGGCAAGAATCACTACACCTGAGAGCAATTAACCTGTGTTTGTGTCTTCCCAGTGACCGCGCCCTATATGAGGAGGGAGAGCGAGAGCAGAGGGGAGTCTCTCCCGCACCCGATGACTTGCGTGTGTGTGTATGCGTGTGGCTGGGAGAGTGTGTGCGAAACTGAAAAGTTGAGCAATAAACGCTATTGTGAACCTGATCTCTGTCCTGCCGTCCTCTGTGCTCCACCCACCAATAGTGAACCGCTACACTGACCATTGCAAACATGTGCAAGAGACCTCCATGGGAGTCAGAGTGTCGATGGAAGGACAAGGAGAGGTTAAGGTGTGCAGTGAAGGCCTTTTCTGGATTAGGTGGTCCAGACAGATGGCTAAGTTGATGAAGGAGTCAAGGGATAAGTGTCTGTCTCGGCAAGCCATTTTGCTCAGTACTTCTGGACACAACCCTTGGCGACACAGCCTTTAATGCAGGCTTGTTCCAACTGATACCAGCAGCCACTGTGCAAAATTCCAGAGCATACATTTGAAATAACAATTCAGTCCCCTCAAGTCCAGAATGGGACTGAACCACCCCCATCCTTCTTCCTGACAAGGAAGTAGGTTGAATAAAACCTGTCTGGGTGAACATGTGGATCTATGTGTTCTACTGCGCCCTTCTATAAGAGTTTGAGGATTTCTAATTGAAGAGTGTGCATCTGTCTGGGGTTGCAGACCACTGTGGGTCGCACCATGGTACATAGTGAGGGTTGATGGCAGAACTGAAGATTATATCCCTCTGAAAGCTTGCACAGAAGCCAGCGATTGTAGGTAATTTCTCTCCAGCAGATGAGTTGAGCTTCTGTGAACCAGCCCGCCATTGACCCAAAGGAGTCAGTGGTGAAGGGCAGCGATTCTTGTGTCTTTGAGTGGGCACGGATGAAGTAGGGCTCCTGATGGTCTGAAGGAGCATGGCCCCTGTCAGCTGGATGGCTGCGAAAGGTCTGCTGTGTGTCCCCGGCCAGCAGGGGGGCGAGGCTGAACAGGGCATGGCTGAGGGCCACTGAGGTGGATTCGGATCTCAGAGACAAGCCTGCAGTGTTCAAGGGCCTCTTGAGCTGCGGGTCCAAAGATCTGCCCTGGAAGTAAGGGCAAGGCTCTCAAGCTGTTTTAACAGGGCTCTGGCAGTGGGGATTGAGCTAACCACACCTGCCTCCTGTTCTGTACTAATAGCCCAAGGGTTTGACCATATTCATTGGCAATGGCACCAAGGGACTGAAGAGAGGCGTCCATTAGCTTGTTCACTGTAGCATCTGAAGTGGACGTGAGTGAGGCCAGCAGCAGATGAGCTAGAGTTACCGACTCTACCCAGAGATGCTGTAGCACTGTAGCACTGTAAGCTCTACCCATGAGGTTGTCTGTGCGACGGCATTCTGCATTTGGGCAGTGAATTACCTGCTGCAGGGCTTCATCAGGCGAGATGATAAGAGAAGTGATGCAGGGCTACACCATGGGCATTCTCCCAAGCCCAACAGCATCAGGCTTCACCATTGCTGCCAATATATGAATAGTACGATCAGGTCTGGATGCCTGAGCCATTTGAAAAGCCTCTGTGACAACACCAGTGAAGTCAGGGCACTGTGGCATGTGTAGCTCATTAGAAGACCCTGCAGGGTGGCGCAAGAGGTTAGAAGTTCCAAGTGTAGCTTGTGGGATGTCCAATTTAAAGCGGGCCAAAGCTACCTTAAGTGTGCTTTGAATGGGTGCCGCTGAAGAGTTGGATGCTGATGCAGAGCTCTGCACTCCCACTGACTAAATGTGGTGAAGAGGCATACACTGCAGCAGGCCCATTCTCACCATAATCACAGGTCAAGCCGGCAGTGAACAGGGACTCAGGGGCAGGAACCGACATAGCATCTGAGTCTGACTGAGTCTGTACTAAGTTGTGACAAGGCTGAGGGTGGGACATTCTGCCCCTCTCCAGTCTGCATTCTGTCAGTAGGAGCTGGGTGCATAGCAGACAACAAGGCTTGTAAGTGCTCAACACTCAATGATAGCTCAGCTATTTTGAGCCATGTCTGTGGAGGATTTTTTCTTCTTTGCTTAGTACTAAGTGGGCCCACAGCTTTCATTTTCTTGTCATCAGCGCTCACCCCTGAGGGGGGGAGAGTTGTATCAAAGTCTGGGTCTAGCCTGGCCAGGCCCAGGCGGTGCAGCTCTAAGGGCATCATGTTACAGGCTGAGCATGGGTTGGTTAGTACCTTGCGCAGGTGGTCAATGTCCAGACAGGATGGGCAACAATCATGGCCATCCAATGCATCTGTGGTGCTATGACACTGTACACACCACACTCCATGATGCCATAGATTCAGGTCAGGTTACAGTGAGTAGCTAGCAGGTATAGCACCACTGATGTTAAGCAACTGTAGAGCAGTATGGTATTGGAATTCCACTAATCTATTGACTGACTCTGGGAGTCTGTAAGGACTGAAATAGAACTGAGCCTCTGGATCACAGTTGAATGTCTGTTGTATAGCCAACCTACAACTATCTTCACCTAGGTAATGGTTTGTTGGTGATACTATAATGAACATTCACATTATGTTCTGTTTGTGCTTTTCATTTGGTTAAGGGGAGTAATATAAGTTGTTTGCACTGACACGCGTATTATAAACTATTAATTTTAAACTACTGACCTGAATTATTGTGCGTGTGCAATGAGACTTTAACAATATATTGAGCAAGTATTATACAATTATACAGCCATACAAATAAAAAGAGCCTCATCTCATGGACACACAATTAGGTCAAACTAGAAAAAAAAAGAAAAGCCAAACAAAACTGGAACCCTGATTCGTCCGACCACAATACATGTTTCCACTGTGTGATGGTCCATCTGAGATGCCTCCAAGCCCAGAGAAGTCAACAGTGCTGCTGGACACAGTTAAAATAAGACTTCCTTTTTGCACACTCAAGTTTTATCTGGCATTTGTGGCTGTAACTCTGTATTGTGTAGTGCTTGACAAAGGTTTGCCAAAGTAATCCCGAGCCCATGTGGTGAAATCAGCTCTAGATAAATGACTGTTCTTGATGCAGTGCTGTCTGAAGGAACAGAGATCATGGGTGTTCAACTTAGGCTTGTGCCCTTGCCCTTTAGACACCCAAATTCCTGCAGATTCCTTGAATTGTTTAATGATATTATACACCATCACGGGTCAAATATCTAAATCCCATTGTACATTTCTTTGAGAAACATTGTTTTCAAACATTTCAATAATTTTTTTCTCATGAACTTGTTGACAAACTGGAGATCCTCAGCCCATTTTTGCTCCTCAAAGACTAGGCCTCGGGGTGTTGTGGCTCAGGTGGGTAAGGTACCATACCATATATCTGGGGACCTGGGTTCAATTCCAACCTGAGGTCATTTCCTAATCCCTCCCTGTCTCTCTCCTGCTCATTTCCTGTCTCTACACTGTTCTATCCAATAAAGGTGAAAAAAGCCCAAAAATATCTTTAAAAAAAAAGACTAGGCCTTTCCTAGATATTGCAAGTATTGACTTTGTTTCCCCAGTTGACATCACCTGTTTCAAATGACATCATTATTCAATTGTTTTACCTCATTACTAGCCCTAAATTTCTGGAATGTGTTGCATTCCTAAAATACAGGAATGGATGTCTGTTAACAAATTAAATGCATTTGACCAGACAAAACAGGAAATATCTTGGGTTCATACCATCTGCAATGAATTACAAATCAAAGTAAATTTGGATATCACTGCTTTCTCTTTTTTAATTTTCATTTTCCATACTGTTATAACTTTCTGATTTGATGTTGTGTATATACAGTGGGGCAAAAAAGTATTTAGTCAGTCACCAATTGTGCAAGTTCTCCCACTTAAAAAGATTAGAGAGGCCTGTAATTTTCATCATAGGCATACCTCAACTATGAGAGACAAAATGAGGAAAAAAATCCAGAAAATCACATTGTCTGATTTTTAAAGAATTTATTTGCAAATTATGGTGGAAAATAAGTATTTGGTCAATAACAAAAGTTCATCTCAATACTTTGTTATATACCCTTGTGGCAGTGGGGGCGTGGTCAAGCGTCAGTCTGTGACCGGAGGGCGGAGTCAGGGAAGGTAAGGGGCAGAATCACTACACCTGAGGTGAATTAACCTGTTTGTGTATCTTCCCAGCAACCACGCCCTATATAAGGAAAGAGAGAGCAGAGGAAGAGAGCTCTCCCGAACCAGATGACTGATGTGTGTGTATATGCGTGTGGCTGGGAGAGTGTATGTTTGTGACTGTAAAGTGCAAAAAAAAAAGAGTTTTTGGAACTCAGTTCTGGCCTGCCATACTTCTGTGCTCCACCCACCTGCTCTGACCTCTACAGTGGTGCTGAAACCCGGGAGCCAAGCACAGAGCAGGACAGCCCCATGGAGTCCTCCCCCTTCGCAGCCCTGATCCACGCCCTCACCACGGCCCAACAGAGCCAGCACCAGGCGCTGCTCGCCCTCCGAAAGGAGAAAGAACAATGGTTCGAGGCCCTGGTGCTGGTGCAACAGGAAGATCGACAGGCGTTCCGGCACCTCCTCGCGTCAGCGGGGTCCACCATCTCCACCGCTGCGGGCCCACTCCACCTCACCCTAATGAAGATGGGCCCGCACGACGACCCCGAGGCCTTCCTTACGCTATTTGAACAAGCAGCAGAAGCCTCGGGGTGGCCGGTGGAAAAGCGCGCGGCGCGCCTCCTCCCCCTGCTAACGGGCGAGGCGCAGCTGGCCGCACTACAGCTCCCCGCCAACAGCCGGCTGGTCTACATGGACCTGTGCCGGGCCGTCCTCCAGCGTGTGGGGCACACCCTTGAACAACATCGTCAGTGCTTCCACGCTCTGTGCCTAGAGGAGGTCGGCCGCCCGTTCGCGTTTGGCCAGCAACTCCGGGACGCCTGCAGGCGGTGGCTGAGGGCTGACAACCGCGACGCCGAGGGAGTCGTCGACCTGGTGGCACTGGAGCAGTTCATTGAGCAACTTCCCAAAGAAACGGCAGAGTGGGTCCAGTGCCATCGCCCGGCGTCGCTGGATCAAGCCATCGAGTTGGCGGAGGATCATTTGGCAGCTGTTCCCGCGGCAGGATCACAGATCCCCTCTTCTCTTCTCTCCTCTCTCGCTCTCTCTCCCCCTCCCCTTCTGTGTCTTGTCCTTGCCCCGTTCCCCCACCACGGAGGCGGGGACCGGCTCCCTCACAGCCGGTCCGCCGCACCCGCGGTGTCCTCCCGCTTCCGTGTCTGTCTCTCCCCCCCCTCAGGTGAGTGAGCCCCAGAGTACCGATGCAGAGAGAAAGCCCGGGCTGGTTTGCTGGCGCTGCAGGGAGCCAGGGCACCTCCAGCATCAATGCTCGGTAAAGGAGGTGGGCGCAGTGGTCCGGATCCCCGACGCGCCAGGAGCCGCCCTCGATCAGGCCGGAGTGTATCGCATACCGGTGAGTATCCAAGGGGATACATATCAGGCGTTGGTGGACTCCGGCTGTAATCAGACCTCAATTCACCAAAGCCTGGTGCAAGACGAGGCATTGGGGGGAGCACAGGGGGTGAAGGTGTTGTGTGTGCACGGGGATGTTCACAGCTACCCTTTAGTGTCGGTCCACATTTTTTTCAGAGGGGAAAAATTTAGAGTAAAGGCAGCGGTTAATCCTCGCCTCACCCACTCGATAATTTTAGGGACTGATTGGCCGGGATTCGGGGAGTTAATGAGTCATTTAGTAAAGAGTGGGTCCTACCGTAGTTCAGCAGGGGGAGGTCCTGGTGTCGCTTTGGTGGGAGCAGCTGTCACAGAGCCGTCTACGTCATCTCCGCGTCAGAGTGAGGAGCCGCCGGCTCCTCCTCCCTCTCTCGGGGAATCCCTCGCGGATTTTCCGTTAGAGCAGTCGCAAGATGAGACTCTGCGGCATGCGTTTGACCAAGTGAGAGTAATTGATGGTCAAATGCTCCAGCCAAACGCCACCCCGTCCTTCCCCTATTTTTCTATTATGAAGGATAGATTATACCGAGTGATGCAGGACACTCAGACTAAAGAACAAATCATGCAGCTCTTGATTCCAAAAAGCCACCGGGAATTGGTATTCCAGGCAGCTCACTTTAATCCCATGGCTGGACACTTGGGGCAGGATAAAACACTAGCCCGAATAATGGCCCGGTTCTATTGGCCAGGGATTCATGGCGATGTCCGTAGGTGGTGTACGGTGTACCGCAAATGCCAGTTAGTAAATCCAGCGGCCATCCCAAAAGCGCCTTTGCGCCCTCTCCCATTAATCGAGACCCTGTTCGAAAGGATTGGGATGGATCTCGTTGGGCCATTAGATCGGTCAGCATGAGGGTACCGCTTTATATTAGTTCTAGTGGACTATGCAACGCGATACCCGGAAGCAGTGCCTCATCGCAATATCTCAGCATGCAGTATTGTGGAAGCGCTCTTCCGCGTCATCTCCCGAGTTGGAATCCCCAAAGAGATTCTGACTGATCAAGGCACCTCATTTATGTCACGAACACTGAACAAACTTTATGGGTTATTAGGTATTAAGCCGAACCGCACCAGCGTTTATCACCCACAAACGGACGGTTTAGTCGAGCGATTCAATCGCACCCTCAAAAATATAATTAGGAAATTCATAAGTGAGTATGCACGTAATTGGGATAAATGGCTTGAACCCTTGTTGTTTTCAGTGCGAGAGGTCCCACAAGCCTCCACGGGGTTCTCCCTGTTCGAATTGTTATATGGGCGTAAGCTGCGTGGCATTTTAGACGTGCTGCGAGAAAATTTGGAGGAGGGACCTTCACCAAGTAAAAATGAAATTCAATACGTTATGGACCTTCGCGCAAAACTCCACACACTCACACACCTAACCCAGGAGAATTTGCGGCAGGCCCAAGAATGGCAAACCCGCCTGTACGACAAGGGTACGCGCCTTAGGGAGCTTGCACCAGGAGATAAAGTACTCGTACTGTTGCCCACATCGAGCTCCAAATTGGTCGCCAAGTGGCAAGGACCCTTTGAGGTCAAACGGCGAGTCGGGGACATCGACTACGAGGTGAGGCGAACGGACAGGGGTGGGGCACTACAGATTTACCACCTCAATCTGCTCAAACTCTGGAACGAGGAGGTCCCTGTGGCATTGGCATCGGTGGTTCCAGAGACGGCAGAGCTGGGGCCGGAGGTTCAAAAGGGAGCATTGGCATCGCGTACCTCTCCGGTCCCCTGTGGAGATCACCTCTCCCCGACCCAACTTGCGGAGGTCGCCCAGTTGCAGACCAAATTTTCAGATGTGTTCTTGTCCCTGCCTGGCCACATCGACCTCATAGAGCACCACATTGAGACGCCCCCGGGGGTGGTAGTGCGTAGCCGCTATTAGATGCCACCCGAACACAAGAAAAAAGTGGTTTGGGAAGAACTCAAAGCCATGCTCGAAATGGGCATCGTCGAGGAGTCCCACAGCGACTGGAGCAGCGGTCTTGGTACCCAAGGCCGACAGGTCGGTCCGGTTCTGTGTAGACTATAGAAAAGTCAACGCGGTGTCTAAATTTGACGCGTACCCAATGCCTCGTATTGATGAGTTGCTTGATCGGCTAGGCACAGCTTGCTTTTACTCAACACTGGATTTGACGAAGGGTTATTGGCAGATCCCCTTGACTCCATTATCCCGAGAAAAAATGGCCTTTTCCACACCGTTCGGCTTACACCAGTTTGTCACACTTCCTTTTGGGCTGTTTGGGGCACCCGCTACATTTCAGTCGCTGATGGATAGGGTCCTCCGCCCCCACGCCACCTATGCGGCCACGTACCTTGACGACATCATTATTTATAGTAATGACTGACCGCGGCACCTACAACACCTGAGGGCCGTCCTTAGGTCACTGAGGCGGGTGGGTCTCACAGCCAACCCAAAGAAGTGTGCAATTGGGTGGGTGGAAGTACAGTATCTGGGCTTCCACTTGGGCAATGGGCAGGTGCGTCCCTAAATTAACAAGACAGCAGTGACTGAGGCCTGCCTGAGGCCCAAGACCAAAAAAGGGGGTGAGACAGTTCCTGGGGCTGGCTGGCTATTATCGTAGGTTTATACCTAATTATTCGGACGTCACCAGCCCGCTGACTGATCTCACTAAAAAGGGTGCACCAGATCCGGTCCAGTGGACGGAGCAATGCCAGCAGGCTTTTTCTGAGGTAAAGGCTGCACTGTGTGGGGGGCCACTGTTACACTCCCTTGACTTTTCTCTCCCTTTTATATTGCAGACGGACGCGTCGGACAGAGGGCTGGGGGCTGTTTTGTCCCAGGAGGTGGAGGGGGAGGATCGCCCAGTGCTGTACATAAGTCATAAGCTGTCAGTGGGTGAGGGGCGCTACAACACCATAGAGAAGGAGTGCCTGGCCATCAAGTGGGCGGTCCTTGCCCTCCGTTACTACCTGCTGGGACGCCCTTTCACCCTCTGTTCGGACCATGCGCCCCTCCAGTGGCTCCACCACATGAAGGATGCCAATGCACGGCTCACCCATTGGTATCTGGCACTCCAACCCTTTAACTTCAAGGTGGTCCACAGGCCGGGGGCGCAGATGGTCGTGGCGGACTTCCTCTCCCGTCAAGGTGGGGGGAGTCGACTGCAGGCCTGATGGCTGCCTGGCCTGAGTTGGGCGGTGGGGGTATGTGGCAGTGGGGGCGTGGTCAAGCATCGGTCTGTGACCGGAGGGCGGAGTCAGGAAAGGTAAGGGGCAGAATCACTACACCTGAGGTGAATTAACCTGTTTGTGTGTCTTCCCAGCAACCACACCCTATATAAGGAGAGAGAGAGAGAGAGCAGAGGAAGAGAGCTCTCCCGAACCAGATGACTGATGTGTGTGTATATGCGTGTGGCTGGGAGAGTGTATGTTTGTGACTGTAAAGTGCAAAAAAAAAGAGTTTTTGGAACTCAGTTCTGGCCTGCCATACTTCTATGCTCCACCCACCCGCTCTGACCTCTACAACCCTTTGTTGGCAATGACAGAGGTCAAACATTTTCTGTAAGTCTTCACAAGGTTTTCACACACTGTTGCTGGTATTTTGGCCCATTCCTCCATGCAGATCTCCTCTAGAGCAGTGATTGTTTTGGGGCTGTCGCTGGGCAACACGGATTTTCAACTCCCTCCAAAGATTTTCTATGAGGTTGAGATCTGGAGACTGGCTAGGCCACTCCAGGACCTTGAAATGCTTCTTATGAAGCCACTCCTTCATTGCCCGGGCAGTGTGTTTGGGATCATTGTCATGCTGAAAGACCCAGCCACATTTCATCTTCAATGCCCTTGCTGATGGAAGGAGGTTTTCACACAAAATCTCATGATACATGGCCCCATTCATTCTTTCCTTTACACGGATCAGTCGTCCTGGTCCCTTTGCAGAAAAACAGCCCCAAAGCATGATGTTTCCACCCCCATGCTTCACAGTAGGTATGATGTTCTTTGGATGCAACTCAGCATTCTTTCTCCTCCAAACATGACAAGTTGAGTTTTTACCAAAAAGTTCTATTTTGGTTTCATCTGACCATATGACATTCTCCCAATCCTCTTCTGGATCATCCAAATGCTCTCTAGCAAACTTCAGACGGGCCTGGACATGTACTGGCTTAAGCAGGGGGACATGTCTGGCACTGCAGGATTTGAGTCCCTGGCAGCGTAGTGTGTTACTGATGGTAGCCTTTGTTACTTTGGTCCCAGCTCTCTGCAGGTCATTCACTAGGTCCCCCCGTGTGGTTCTGGGATTTTTGCTCACTGTTCTTGTGATCATTTTGACCCCACGGGGTGAGAACTTGCATGGAGCCCCAGATCGAGGGAGATTATCAGTGGTCTTGCATGTCTTCCATTTTCTAATAATTGCTCCCACAGTTGATTTCTTCACACCAAGCTGCTTACCTATTGCAGATTCAGTCTTCCCAGCCTGGTGCAGGTCTACAATTTTGTTTCTGGTGTCCTTTGACAGCTCTTTGGTCTTGGCCATAGTGAAGTTTGGAGTGTGACTGAGGTTGTGGACAAGTGTCTTTTATACTGATAACGAGTTCAAACAGGTGCCATTAATACAGGTAACGAGTGGAGGACAGAGGAGCCTCTTAAAGAAGTTGTTACAGGTCTGTGAGAGCCAGAAATCTTGCTTGTTTGTAGGTGACCAAATACTTATTTTACTGAGGAATTTACCAATTAATTCATTAAAATTCCTCTGTCTCTCATAGTTGAAGTGTACCTATGATGAAAATTACAGGCCTCTCATCTTTTTAAGTGGGAGAACTTGCACAATTGGTGGCTGACTAAATACTTTTTTGCCCCACTGTATATCTGTATTCTCATCTCATCTTATTATCTGTAGCCGCTTTATCCTGTTCTACAGGGTCGCAGGCAAGCTGGAGCCTATCCCAGCTGACTATGGGCGAAAGGCGGGGTACACCCTGGACAAGTTGCCAGGTCATCACAGGGCTGACACATAGACACAGACAACCATTCACATTCACACCTACGGTCAGAGTCACCAGTTAACCTAACGGGCATGTCTTTGGACTGTGGGGGAAACCGGAGCACCCGGAGGAAACCCACGCGGACACGGGGAGAAAATGCAAACTCTGCACAGAAAGGCCCTCGCTGGCCACAGGGCTCGAACCCAGACATTCTTGCTGTGAGGCGACAGTGCTAACTGTGCTGCCATTTCATATATATATATATATATATATATATATATATATATATATATATATACAGAGCCGGCCCGTGGCATAGACAATATAGGCAAATGCTAAGGGCGCTGCATCCATCCAGGGGCGCAGAAACAGGGGGAGAAAAATTATGACTTCCACTATTCTGAAAACGAGTCAGCATTATGTCTTAGCCTAATTTAATTGTACAGCAAAGCATGTAGTCAGGGTGCGATTTTATGGAATGCCATTTGAGACTCATTTATGCGCACGCATAAATGAGTCTCAAATGGCATTCCATATTACACTACCTGTGACAGTAGCTTCTGCTGAAAGAAGCTTTTCAAAATTAAAACTGCTGAAGACATACTTAAGGTCAACAATGAGTCAAGAACGTCTGAATGGGCTTGCTCTGATGAGCATCAACCAAGAGATCTGAAGAGAAATATCATTTGATGATATTATCAAGGAATTTGCCATTAGGAAGACCAGACGAGTCCCATTGTAATGCTACTTCAATAACAAAGTACCCATAATAGCACTTTTGTTTGAAAATACAGCCCATTGATGTCCTAACAGGGTGCTTAAGTTTGCACAATTTAGAATTGTAGAATTTTTTATTAATTTAATTTGTTAATTCTTCAGAGATGACTTAACTTTTAATGGCAAAAAAGAAACTAAAAATAATTTCTTGTTTATTGTCCATGCACTATACTTTGAACAGGGTGCAGAAGAGTTTTTGCCCATTATATGGAGGTATTGAATTTGTGTGGTCATTTTACTTTGTGACACTTTATGTGAATAATGATAACAATAATGAAAAAGATAAAAATGACTTATTGTTTATTGTCCATGCACCGTACATTGTTTAATAGTAATAGAATAGAGTGATTAGATTGAAGTGTTATTTAGATGTTATTAGAGAGTTTTTTTTCTTGGGGGGGCGCCAAAACTCAATCTCGCCTAGGGCAGCCAAAGACCTAGAGCCGGCCCTGTATATATATATATATATATATATATATATATTACCCGGCCAAAATCACTAACTCGCGCCCTCTCGAGGCTCGTTGATTTAAAGGCGTCACGCAGTGGCAATAAAAGTCGCATTATTCTGCACCAGAATGCTTTCGAGATTCGAAATAAATTGACCGTCGATTTTTCAAAAGCTTCCCGCGGTTGTAATCGGTCCTTATTTGATCATGCCCATCACTTGAAATTTTCCGCGTTCGCAGCGCCCCCTCTCGGTCAATGGAACAGCTGCGTGACGTCATACCAGTAACCACTCGGTGCAGTTGCAATAACGGACACACCAGAAAATAGGAGTGATGCTGAGGAAATTAGCTTTGATTTTACCGATACAGAAGAAGAAAATGGCCCACAAGTAGAGATTTTGACAGCTGAATGTCCTGGTGGTATCCAGCATTACAGATTTGAACCTGAGCGCTCATCTTCAGAAGAAAATGAGGACAGTTCTGACGACGACAGAAACGAAGGCGGGCGACTTGAAGACTTGTTTTGGTTGGTTTCTCTGACTAAATCACTACTTATGTGTATTTTTAAAGACCATTTTCACTTGAATTAGAATGCTGTGTGATTAATCTATGATTGTGTGTAATACTGATAGCTGTAGGGGGTGAAAGTATAGCTAGAAAGATTGAATTCTAGCAACTTGACAGCTTGCGATCTCGCGAAATGCAGTGGGCCTTCTGATACAGTAGATCCCTTGATATTCCAGTTTTCATAATTTTCCTTTTATTGCGGATGATTTTAACTTGATATTCAGTATGTTATAGGCTGGGAGTATTGAGCTTTGTATTGTATTGTTTAGTAAACGTACAATCGTCAGTAATAAGTGATAATTATTAGTTAAAGGCAGCTCTGTGGCATAAATCTTTCAATTAATCTTCTGTCATCCATTTGCTAAAATTATGTGCCACATGTGTTATCAAGACAACACTTCATGTGACAAAGAAAGATATGACAAATACATAAATGTATGAAAATCATTTTGTACAATTAATGATTGATACATAGAAACACTTAACACGTGTGTGGCAGCGGGGGCGTGGTCAAGCGCCGGTCTGTGACAGGAGGGCGGAGCCAGGGAAGGTGAGTGGCAGAATCATTACACCTGACGGTAATTAACCTGTGTTTTCCCAGTAACCGCGCCCTATTTAAGGAGGCAGAGCAGAGAAGAGCTCATCCCGGGACTAGAACACTGTGTTTCGCTATCAGATTAAAACTGGCGGTTATACTGAAAAGTCTGGCAATAAAAAGCCTATTTGCATCTGAAGCGTTGTCCTGCCATCCTCTGTGCTCCACCCACACTTCAGAGAGCTCTACAGTGGTGCCAAAACCCGGGACAAGGTGGAGCACCAACCTCGCAGCCCCATGGAATCCTCCCCGTTCGCGGACCTGGTCCTCGCCACGGCTCAGCAAAGCCAGCACCAGGCGCTTGTCACGCTCCGAAAGGAGCAAGAGCGGCGCTTCGAAGCCCTGGTGTTGGCCCAGCAGGAAGATCGCGAGGCGTTCCGGCATCTCGCGTCGGCGGGGTCCACCAGCGCCCCGGCCTCGGGCCCGTCTCCCCTCACCGTGACCAAGATGGGCCCGAAGGACGACCCCGAGGCGTTTCTCACATTGTTCGAGCAGGTCGCCGAAGCCTCGGGGTGGCCGATGGAGCAGCGCGCGGCGCGCCTCCTCCCCATCCTGACGGGAGAGGCGCAGCTGGCCGCGCTATAACTCCCCGCCGGCTGGCCTACGCGGACCTTCGCCAGGCCGTCCTCCAGCGTGTGGGGCGCACGCCAGAACAGCGCCAGCGCTTCCGCGCGCTGGAGGACGGCCCGGCGAAGGTCCGCGTAGGCCAGCCGGCGGGGAGTTATAGCGCGGCCAGCTGCGCCTCTCCCGTCAGGATGGGGAGGAGGCGCGCCGCGCGCTGCTCCATCGGCCACCCCGAGGCTTCGGCGACCTGCTCGAACAATGTGAGAAACGCCTCGGGGTCGTCCTTCGGGCCCATCTTGGTCACGGTGAGGGGAGACGGGCCCGCGGCCGGGGCGCTGGTGGACCCCGCCGATGCGAGATGCCGGAACGCCTCGCGATCTTCCTGCTGGGCCAGCACCAGGGCTTCGAAGCGCCGCTCTTGCTCCTTTCGGAGCGTGACGAGCGCCTGGTGCTGGCTTTGCTGAGCCGTGGCGAGGGCGTGGACCAGGTCCGCGAACGGGGAGGATTCCATGGGGCTGCGAGGTTGGTGCTCCACCTTGTCCCGGGTTTTGGCACCACTGTAGAGCTCTCTGAAGTGTGGGTGGAGCACAGAGGATGGCAGGACAACGCTTCAGATGCAAATAGACTTTTTATTGCCAGACTTTTCAGTATAACCGCCAGTTTTAATCTGATAGCGAAACACACACTGTGTTCTTGTCCTGGGATGAGCTCTTCTCTGCTCTGCCTCCTTAAGTAGGGCGCGGTTACTGGGAAAACACACAAAACACAGGTTAATTACCGTCAGGTGTAATGATCCTGTCACAGACCGGCGCTTGACCACGCCCCCGCTGCCACAATGTGTTTTTAAAAAAATTATTTTTTTTCTATCAATACCTAGCCATGACCTTGAAATCAGATCCATTGATAACAGTCACAAATAGTGTTCAGTGTTTGTTGTTACAGCCAAACACAATACACCGATTAGGCATTTTGTATCACAGAATATTAATACATCACTTCATAGTGTTTTGAGTGTTCAAAACTATCCACGAACTGAATAAATCCACAAAATCCGCAATGTAAACAACTCTGGTAAACGCACGCTATAGAGAAAACATGGGGACAGGCCAGCATCACCCAAGGGAGGTTACTGGTATGACGTCACACATAAGCTGACCTAGTTAACGGCTGGCTGCCTAAATTTGGCTGTGCGCGTCAACTTTAAATGCTTGTAGCGGGCGCATCGTGACACTGAGATCGCAGGAAACCGAGGAGCTTGAATAACCCACCAAACCTGACATTTTGACACATGATATAGCCTGATTGCTGAAATTACCGCACGACGCCTTTAATATATCTCATACCTTTATTATTTTCGACAATAAAACTAAATAAAACAATAACATTGTTATACTTGAGATCACGATGAGGAAAATCACGCTAGACTGACTTTCTGTAAACACAGTAACACAATATATTTAAAACATTGCTAATGCTTTGGTAAATATAACCAGACAGCAACTACGTTTGGTGTGATGACATCATCACTGTGCGCCCTGAACAAAGCACCATTTATTGTAGTGCAGGACGTTGCGCTGGTGAATTGTATTGAAGTGGTAAAAGACACGAGTTTGTTCAATAAGGATTTAATAAATACGAAAACGAAGTGTGTGTTAGCAGGATGGAGGCTGAGAGCTCGACGCTGGAGGACAGAGGAGTGAGCGCGGCTCAGAGACGAGCAGAAATCCGCCGCAGGAAGCTCTTAATGAATTCCGAGCAGAGGATGAACAGAATAGTGGGCTTTAATAAAAATGACGGAGAAAACAGCGGTGAGAAATAAACATTATACTTTTCGTATTTACTTTAGTTAGCAGTTTAATATGCGCTCGGACCTCGGTTCCGGTGCTGTTATTGTGAACAGAGGATCAGGCCGTGTTTATGCGTTATACACTAGACAGGGGAATAAATAATTAAAGTCAGAATTAGAATTGGAATCAAGTTTATTGCCAAGACTGTTCTCACATACAGTGTCTTACAAAAATATTCATTCTCCTTGGTGTTTGTCCTGTTTTGTCGCAAAAGAAAGAAAGCACAACTTTATTCATCACACACTTGTGAAATTCCTCTCTGTATTTAACCCATCTGAAGCAGTGAACACACACACATACCCAGAGCAATGGGCAGCCATGCTAACAGCACCCAGGGAGCAGTTGGGAGTTAGGTGCCTCGTTCAAGGGCACCTCAGCCCAAGGCCATCCCATATTAACCAAACCTGCATGTCTTTGGACTGTGGGTGAAACCAGAGCACCCAGAAGAAACCCATGCAGAGAACATGCAAACTCCACACAGAATGGCTCCCGCCGGCTGCTGGGCTCGAACCCAGAACCTTCTTGCTGTCAGGTGACCGTGCTAACCACTTACACCACCCTGCTACCCATTACAAGCTGGAATTAAAATGGATTTTTGGGAGGTTAGCACCATTTGATTTATCCAACAGATAGATAGAGAGATTCCTGCACAGTTTACCTGGGGTCGACTGTGCAGGAAAATGGGGGCTGCGATAGTGAGGTGAGAAAGAGAGTGCAGGCAGGGTGGAGCAGTTGGAGAAGGATTTCGGGAGTCATTTGTGATAGGAAAGTCCCAGAAAACGTGAAAGGTAAGTAGTCAGACCAGCTGTGATGTATGGATTGGAGACAGTACCCTTAACGAAGAGACAGGAGGCAAAGATGGAGGTGGCGGAGTTGAGGATGTTAAGGTTTGCGATGGGAGGTTGGACAGGATAAGGAACGAGCACATCAGAGGGAGAGCGCATGTGGAGAGCTTGGGAATTAAGCTAAGAGAGATGAGACTGAGATGGTATGGGCACGTCCTGAGAAGAGATGCAGAGCATGTTGGAAGGAGAATGTTGAGGATGGAGCTGCCAGGCAAATGAAAATGAGGAAGGCCAAAGAGGAGATACATGGATGTGGTGAGAGAGGGCATGAAAGTGGCAGGTGTGGTAGAGAAGGATGCTGAAGACAGGGAGCAACGGAGACGAAAGATCCACTGTGGCGACCCCTAATTGGGAGCAGCCAGAAGAAGAAGAAGAGATGGATAGAAAGATTCTTTATTGTCATTGCACATTACTATACAACGAAAAATGTTTGAGGGCTCAGATCACAGCAGCATATCAATAAAATAATATACATAAGCTTTTAAAAAGCAGCATATTGGCATATAAGCAGCAGTATAAATTGCAGTCTGTAATTATTCAATATAGCCAAACACAGTAAGGTGCAGAGTGAGAGTCCAAGTCAGGATCAGGCCTCCAGCAGAGCTTTTACAGCCCTGGGGAAGAAGTTATTTTGGTGTCTTGCTGTTCGTGACTTTATGATCCTAAGTCTGCCAGAGGGAAGGGTGTCAAAAAGACATTGTCCAGGGTGAGTGCAGTCAGTCCTAATCTTTGTGGCTCTGTTTCTCAGCCTGGCAGAGTAGATCTGTTCCAGGGATTGGAGAGTGGTACCGTTGATTTTTAGATGCAGTCCTGATGAGCCGCTGCAGATTTTTCCTCTCGTCTGAGGTGCAGCTGGAGAACCACACTATGCATCCATAGCTCAGAACACTTTGTATGGTACGCTGGTAGAAGTTGGTGAGGAGCTTCTGTGAGAGCTCAATTTTCCTCAGGGATCGCAGGAGGAAGAGTCTCTGCTGGGCCTTCTTCACCACCTCTCTGGTGTTCACGCCCCATGTCAGGTCCTCTGAGAGGTGAACACCGAGGTAGTTGAAGCTCCCCACATGTTCCACCTCCTCTCCAGAGATCACCAGGCTGGCATTTGTTTTAACCGGTCGTTTTCTGAAGTTAATGACAAGCTCCTACAACATGCCTACAACTTTAAAGGTGAAATGGTTGTTTTATTGTAACACAATAAGATGAAGAAAAAAACCAAACAAAACAGAAATCTGGATCCCCACCCCCAAGTCAGTCAATACTTTGTAGAGCCACCTTTTGCTGCAATTACAGCTGCAAATCTCTTGTGGTATGTCTCGATTAGCTCAGCACATCTAGCCACTGAGATTTTTGCCCATTCCTCAAGGCAAAAGTGCTCCAACTCCTTCAAGTTAAATGGGTTGCGTTGGTGTACAGCAATCTTCAAGTGATGCCACAGATTCTCCATTGGATTGAGGTCTGGGCTTTGATTAGGTTACTCCAAGGCATTTGAATGTTTCTCTTTAAACCACTCCAGTGTAGCTTTAGCAGTATGTTTAGGGTCATTGTCCTGCTGCTAGCCTCAGTGCCAGGCATTGCCCGATTTGCCCAACCAAGAAGTTCGGGCAGATTGGCTCGCTTCAGGCGCATGTGCGTGTTCTTAAAGTGGTGCATATAGTGTTTACCGTCCCCATATCAAGTAACATCTGTGACCTGGGATTCTCAGCACGTGCGCACACAGAAAGAGTGAGCGAGAGAGATACGTTTGTGGGTAATTATATGGATCTGTGATGCCTGCTGGAAGAGAAGAGCAGGGAGGATTGGGAATCGAACGGCTGTCGTTTGTTTACACCCGATACCAAAACTTGTAGCGTCCTAGCAACCATCGCAAAGATGCGGAAAAAAAGCCCAGAAACACTCTATTTACCCAGGCAAAAACGATACAGGATTTATCTTGTAGTGTCCTGATCCCCAGATCTTTAACCCAGCCATGTATAAAAAGTTGTACACCTCCATGCTTTTCCAGGTTTTCATCTGTGTGTCCGTGTAGAGTGGTGCTTGAAAGTTTGTGAACCCTTAAGAATTTTCTATATTTCTGCGTAAATATGACCTAAAACATCAGTTTTTCACACAAGTCCTAAAAGTAGATAAAGAGAACCCAGTTAAACAAACGAGACAAAAATATTATACTTGGTCATTTATTTATTGAGGAAAATGATCCAATATTACATATGTGAGTAGTAAAAGTATGTGAACTTCTAGGATTAGCAGTTAATTTGAAGGTGAAATTAGTCAGGTGTTTTCAATCAATGGGATGACGATCAGGTGTGAGTGGGCACCCTGTTTTATTTAAAGAACAGGGATCTATCAAAGTCCGATCTTCACAACACGTTTGTGGAAGTGTATCATGGCACGAACAAAGGAGATTTCTGAGGACCTCAGAAAAAGCATTGTTGATGCTTATCAGGCTGGAAAAGGTTACAAACCCATCTCTAAAGAGTTTGGACTCCACCAATCCACAGTCAGATTGTGTACAAATGGAGGAAATTCAAGGCCATTGTTACCCTCCCCAGGAGTGGTCGACCAACAAAGATCACTCCAAGAGCAAGGCATGTAATAGTTGGCGAGGTCACAAAGGACCCCAGTGGAACTTCTAAGCAACTGAAGGCCTCTCTCACATTGGCTAATGTTCATGAGTCCACCATCAGGAGAACATTGAACAACAGTGGTATGCATGGCAGGGTTGCAAGGAGAAAGCCACTGCTCTCCAAAAAGAACATTGCTGCTCATCTGCAGTTTGCTAAAGATCATGTGGACAAGCCAGAAGGCTATTGGAAAAATGTTTTGTGGACGGATGAGACCAAAATAGAACTTTTTGGTTTAAATGAGAAGCATTATGGGCGGCACGGTGGCGTAGTGGTTAGTGCTGTCGCCTCACAGCAAGAAGGTCCGGGTTCGAGCCGCGTGGCCGGTGAGGGCCTTTCTATGTGGAGTTTGCATGTTCTCCCCGTGTCCACGTGGGTTTCCTCCGGGTGCTCCGGTTTCCCCCACAGTCCAAAGACATGCAGGTTAGGTTAACTGGTGTCTCTAAATTGACCGTAGGTGTGAATGTGAGTGCGAATGGTTGTCTGTGTCCATGTGTCAGCCCTGTGATGACCTGGCGACTTGTCCAGGGTGTACCCTGCCTTTCGCCTGTAGTCAGCTGGGATAGGCTTCAGCTTGCCTGCGACCCTGTAGAACAGGATAAAGTGGCTAGAGATAATGAGATGAGATGAGATGAGAAGCATTATGTTTGGAGAAAGGAAAACACTGCATTCCAGCATAAGAACCTTATCCAAACATGGTGGTGGTAGTATCATGGTTTGGGCCTGTTTTGCTGCATCTGGGCCAGGACGGCTTGCCATCACTGATGGAACAATGAATTCTGAATTATACCAGCGAACTGTAAAGGAAAATGTCAGGACATCTGTCCATGAACTGAATCTCAAGAGAAGGTGGGTCATGCAGCAAGACAACGACCCTAAGCACACAAGTTGTTCTACCAAAGAATGGTTAAAGAAGAATAAAGTTAATGTTTTGGAATGGTCAAGTCAAAGTCCTGACCTTAATCCAATCGAAATGTTGTGGAAGGACCTGAAGTGAGCAGTTCATGTGAGGAAACCTACCAACATCCCAGAGTTGAAGCTGTTCTGTACAGATGAATGGGCTAAAATTCCTCCAAGCCGGTGTGCAGGACTGATCAACAGTTACCGGAAACGTTTAGCTGCAGTTATTGCTGCACAAGGGAGTCACACCAGATACTGAAAGCAAAGGTTTTGCCACTCACAGTTATGTAATATTGCATCATTTTCCTCAATAAATAAATGACCAAGTATAATATTTTTATCTCATTTGTTTAACTGGGTTCTCTTTATCTACTTTTAGGACTTTGTGTGAAAATCTGATGATGATGATTTAGGTCTTATTTATGCAGAACTATAGAAAGTTCTAAAGGGTTCACAAACTTTCAAGCACTACTGTAGAATGATGTCTGCAGCACCAGGTAGTTTGAGATGTCAGGGGACTCAACGGATGGATAATTTTCCAACTCATAATGAATGAATAATTTTATTTAAACACGATAAGTTGGTCAGCAGAGCTGGTGGGGTCGTACATGTACAGATACGAATAATTACAAATACAAAAGACTAAAATATACATAATATTTTGAACCCCCCCTTAAAATCTGTTGTTAATTATCTTCACATTATTGTCTTTGTATTTAGTTACAGCTACAATATGATCAAATTTTATTCTACTCGTCAAATTTAGGTGGTAAATTTTTCTTTCATAGGAAAAATTCTTCTTAGCGTGTAAGGATCTAATCCCATTGATTGGTTTCTGTATCCACTTCTTTTGAGTGTACTTTTTGGTTTTAATAATCTGCTTGTTTGCTGTACACAAACATGGCAATAAGTTCTTGTGTTAATTGATCAGACTCCACTTTCGGATCATTAATCCCTTTTGACTGAGAATGCCCTGCTTGCATGGTTTGGCTTCTGGCACATCCATACAGTTTTAAGTACAATACCTACAATCTAAAAAAAATTTTTAATTGCATTTATTTAAATTCCTATCTGTAACAGGGAGTGATGTTGCATCCCATTAATACACTTTACAGTAGATTATTAGATTCTAATAGAATAGATGAGCCAAAATAATTGGAGATCTTTTTTTAACAGGCCCCGACTCAGTACATGTATGAATAGATGGGCCTTAAAGCAGAAAAGGTTGAGAACCTGCTCTACAGGGCCGGATCTTGATGCATATAATGCTGAGAGGGCAGTCCACCTATGGTGAACGGCAGTCACAATTTGCAGAGGCTGCACAGGAAGCTGATGTAGATGAGGAGGACAGGCTGTTTAATTTCCTCCTAAATGCAATGGAAAACTGAATAAGACAGTAACTGCAGTACAGACTCTTGTTTCATAATGCTTTTAGTTTTATAATTCATCTTTGCAATATTGTTAGTGCCATGTGATGACCTGGCGACTTGTCCAGGGTGTACCCTGCCTTTCACCCGTAGTCAGCTGGGATAGGCTCCAGCTTGCCTGCGACCCTGTAGAACAGGATAAAGTGGCTAGAGATAATGAGATGAGATGAGAATATTGTTAGTCATTGTTATAGGCAAAACAAAGTGTGTTTTGTGTCCTAAACTCTATATAAAAAGATGCATTATATACTCATACCATATGTAAGTCTTACATATATTAATTTATGTTTCATGTTTTCAGGGCTTGTCTTCTTGTTCTGTTGCAGAAATAAATTTTTTTTAAAATAATAAAAAAACCTACTTTTGTCTAAATAACTCAATTATACCCCTAGAAAACATATCAGTATTGCCTTGAACCGTGTACTTGAAAACTTGCCAAAATACAGAAAAATTTTAGGGCAAAAGGAAATTCAAGGGGGGGGGGGGTTGAGGCCATTTGCCCTGCAGGTGTCAAAAGTTAATGTTGAGGCCTGTGCTGGAATGTGAACCTCTGGCTGACTCAAACAGGTTTTCCTCTAGAATTGCCCTGTATTTAGTGCCAACCAGCTTTCCTGTCCCTGCAGATGAAAAACATTCCCACAGCATGATGCTACTACCACCATGCTTCACTGTAGGAATGGTGTTCTCTGGGTGTTGGGTTTGTGCCACACATGGCATTTCCCATGATGGCCAAAAAGATAAATTTTAGTTTCATTTGACCAGAGAATCTTCTTCCATGTGTTTGGGGAGTCAGCCACATGCTGTTGGGCAAACTCCAAATATGTTTTCTTAAGCAATTACTTTTTTCTGGCCACTCTTCCATAAAGCCCCACTCTGTGGAGTGTATGGCTTAAAGTGGTCCTATGGACAGATACTACCATCTCCGCTGTGGATCTTTGCAGCTCCTTCAGTGTTATCTTTGATGTCTTTGTTTCATCTCTGATTAATGCACTCCTTGCCCAGTCTGTGAGTTTTAGTGGGCGGCCTTCTCTTGTCAGGTTTGTAGTGGTGCCATATTCTTTCCATTTTACTATAATGGATTTAATGGTGCTCCCTGGGATATTCAAAGTTTGGAATTTTTTTTTCTGACCCAACCCTGATCTATACAGTTTTTTCATCTTAATTATCGTTTGTGTCACAATAAAAAAACAAAAACAATTTGCACGTTTAAAGTGGTAGGCATGTTGTGTAAATCAAATGGTACTAACCCCCCAAAAATCCTTTTTAATTCCAGCTTGTAATGCAACAAAACAGGACAAACACAATACTTTTGCAAGACACTATACAAGGAATTTGCTTTGGTGATTGGTGCTTGAACAGTGAAAATAAAATTTAGCAAAGACAAAAGTATAGCTATATACATAGAATAAAAAATTAGTCTAAAATATAGAAATGTGAAAAGTGGTCATATTTAAGGGGTATGTGCATTAGTTGTTTTGAAGTCCAAGCTGTACAGTATGTTCTGGAAGGTGCAAAAATGGGTCACATGATGAAACTGGAGAAGAGTCGTGATGTGTGTGTGAGAGGAAGAGAATACGTGCAATGGGTTAAATAAGTAGCCAAGCTGTGCAGTGTGTGCCAGAATGTGCAATAAAAGTTCACAGAATGAAGATGCATGACGTGACCTTGAAATGTGCAAAATCGCAGTTCAGAGACAAAGTGCATTAATGTCGCAGATTGAAGGTGTAAGGTTAGTCAGTGGGGGGGGGTCTCTGACCTTATTGATGAGGCCAGCTGCAGTGGGGGAAAAAGCTGGCCTTATGACCTGAGGTTTTGGTTTTAATGGACCGCAACCTCCTACCAGAGTGGAGTGATTCCAAAAGTTTGTGTCCGGGGCGAGAGGGGTTGGCCACAATCCTTTCTGCTCTCCTCAGGGTCCTGGACTCATACAAGTCCTGAAGAGACAGAAGGTTGCAGCCAATCATCCTCTCAGCAGAATGAATGATGCACTGCAATCTGCCCTTGTCCCTGGCAGTGATGGAGGAGGTGAGGATGGACTAGATGATGATAGTGGTGTAAAAGTGCACCATCATTGCCTTTGGCAGATCAAACTTCTTTAGCTGCAACAGGAAGTACATCCTCTGCTGTGCTTTCTTGGTGAGAGAGAGCAGGTGTTCATCCTTGACCTGGGAGGATTTTGCTATCTTGAGCGCTCTCTTGGTGGCATCATCAGGATTCAAACTATCATCTCCAGATGATAGGGCAGACACTTTTCTGTTGTGCTACCCAGGAGCCCCTTGCAGACTAGCCCAAAAACCACCACCTGCAGACTTGATTTTCCCATTTACAGCTTTGTTCCAGAACTACCTCAATTTGGGTGAAGAACCTGTGACCCATTTGGGTTTCACTGCTTGCTCGTTATAAGTGTAAATGCACAATTTTAAATAAATAATGAGAAACCCCTATGTATTGCATTCTGTATAAAATAAGACATTTTGAATTTTAGCTGCCTACTTCCTTACTTCACTGGAGAGCAAATCTTCAATCAGTTCTCTCCCCCCCCCCCCCCCCTTCTTTCCAGAAGCCCGGCGTGTGACAGAGCCACGATTCCACTTGGACTTGGATAGGAATGAGTGTTTCTCCTCCTCTGTGTCCACTAAAAGGGTGTCCCCATTTGTCTCAGAGACTCGGAGTGAGGGATTGGTGATGGATGAGAGAAGGGAGGAGGAGGAGGAGGAGGGGGAGGAAATGGAGCGAGGGGTTCGGCTCAGGCCACGGGGGGAGACGTCGAGTGAAGAGCACTCTCGTTCCCCTCGCAGGGGCCTGAACACCTACTTGTCTCGCTTTGATGATGCAATCAAGCTGCGGGGTCAACTGACCAATGAAAAGGCATCTCAGGAGAGCGGCGCAGACGTGGACGTATTTGACTCATTTCAGCTTTTCCGGCTACTTGGCAGCGTGGTGTTGGCTGTGTGTGTACGCATATTTGTCTGTCATTACCTGGTGAGAGTGACACTGAAACACATTTGCACCCTTTATTAGATAATTGACTAATTATCTGATCAGTTGTTTAATTGATTTTCATCAACTGCCTAATTTGTGCTTTCTCTCTCTCCCTCTCTTTTTTTTTTTAATAGTCCATATTTG
This sequence comes from Neoarius graeffei, assembly GCF_027579695.1. Lineage (NCBI taxonomy): Eukaryota > Metazoa > Chordata > Actinopteri > Siluriformes > Ariidae > Neoarius > Neoarius graeffei. The sequence continues at coordinate 54,308,817 of NC_083580.1, forward strand.
CACCCTTTCTCACCCTGGAGCTCGCCTACATGGGTTTATACAAATACTTCCCAAAGGTGAGTCAGACAGACAGACATCAATGGCCAGACAGCCAGCCCTGATGGACACACTGAAAATGATGGACAGAAACACAGAGACAACAATAACAGACTGTCAGAGACAGGCATACAGACAGACAGTGATGTTAATTTTATGGATCAGGGCTGTTCATGGTGAAGGTCATGAGCTTGTGTTCAGGAGGTTGTGAGTTTAAGTCCCAGTACTGCCAGAAACACTGTTAAACAATTAATACTGTATAAAGGCATCTGTTAAATACACGTAGAGCAGAATAAACACTAGTACAGGCACTGCAGTAATTGCGTTAATGTGCTGGGTTAGTTGTCACTGTGTGAGGGAACTTTGTCCCACTGTATAAATGTTCTGCTCTGACGGTGCCCTCTTTGTGTCCATATCCAGGTGGACAGGAAGATGAAGACGACAGTGCTGTCTGCAGCGCTGCTCCTCTCAGGGATTCCAGCTGAAGTGATTAGTCGCTCGGCAGAAACCTACAGGACGATGGGAGATGTTTTTTCTGATCTCTGCGTTTACTTTTTCACCTTCATCACTTGCCACGAGATCATCACTGCTTTCTCTTCTCAGTCCTCCTAAATAATACACATGCGCATGCTTTATACAACCCCACACATGCCTCATACAAGACACACGCTTCATACACAGCATGTTTATTCAAATTAACTGCAGTATTCCATTCCTGCTTTCACTGCTTCCCCTTGGTTTAGTCCCTCTGGTGAGTTTAAGCGCTGTTCTGTTACTTTATCGGTCATTTGCCTTTTGAAGCTGTTTACGAAGGAACTTTTAACAGACGTGAGTCATGTGATTGAATTTTAATCCTCCATCTTTATTGCTGGAGGTCCACTACTGTTTGATGCTAATGAATTAGCAGGCTAGTTAATTAACAATTTAGCTAGTCAGCAAACTGTACAGAAACTGTGTGAGGCTTCAGTACAAATGTTCTCACTACAGTGTGTGTTTGTGAGCATGTGCTCAACATCCACACACACACATTGCACACTTCTTAGTAATGCTGTTGATGTGCGCTTAAGAGTTATGGGAGGAAAAAATGTGATGGTGTTTGCTGAAATGTGATTTCAACTGTTAAGTGTCAGTGTTTTGCTCCTCTGTCTGTTGCTGGCTTATTGGTGATTTTTGTTTTTAACTTGGTCATTTGTTATTTATCGTGCTTTCTTTTATGTAATTATTTCTTTGTAACAAACACTGCTACCTGTTACTGCAGAATTAATGTTCATTATAAGACAATGTGTGAACAATGAACTTCAATAAACAGTCATACGGAAATTTTAGTCTGCTTTGTTTGAAATGCATACATGCTGGAATAGATCCTACTATCAAAAAAGCCACCCTAGAAAATACAATTTGTTTATTACAATTAAAATTAAACTACATATATGGATTACATTCTCTGTAATTAAACAACTAATTTATGAATATCAAGGGGGTAAAGTGCTACCTGACTGGCTGGTGAATGGCTTTGGTTTCACTGCATTGTTTGATGGGGGGGAGAATCAGCATCAGAAGTTGATAGCTATTAACAAGCCGAAGCCCAACCCTAACCTAATATACAGTACCAGACAACAGTTTGTTCACACCTCCCTAATTCAATGTTTTTTCTTTATTTTTTATTAATTAAAAGACACTTCATGTCTTAAAGTAATGATGGACTGTCATTTCTCTACTTAGTTGGAGTGGCTCTTGATATAATTATGGATTACTGCAGTTGTGGAATCAGGCTATTTACTTTATTATTTACTGTTTGATCTCAGACCCATTAAGAAGGCAAGAAATTGCACTAATTAACTTTTGACAAGGCATACCTGTTAATTGAAAAGCATTCCAGGTGACCACCTCATGAAGCTGGTTAAGATGATGCCAATAGTGTACAAAGCATCATCGAGGTAAACACTGGCTACTCTGAAGAATCTAAAATATGAAACATATTGTTAAACACTTTTTTTTGTTTACCAGCATAATTCCACAAATGCTCAATGTGTTATTGCATAGTTTTTATGTCTTCAGTATTGCTCTACAATGTAGAAAATAGTCAAAATACAGAAAAAACTACCAGTAGGTGTGTCCAAAATTTTGACTGGTCCTGTATGTGCTCTCTGAGATGGGGTTCCCAAATATAAGCAACATGGTGGAACCTTAAAGGAACAGTCCACCGTACTTCCATAATGAAATATGCTCTTATCTGAATTGAGACGAGCTGCTCCGTACCTCTCCGAGCTTTGTGCGACCTCCCAGTCAGTCAGACGCGCTGTCACTCCTGTTAGCAATGTAGCTAGGCTCAGCATGGCCAATGGTATTTTTTGGGGCTGTAGTTAGATGCGACCAAACTCTTCCGCGTTTTTCCTGTTTACATAGGTTTATATGACCAGTGACATGAAACAAGTTCAGTTACACAAATTGAAACGTAGCGATTTTCTATGCTATGGAAAGTCCGCACTATAATGACAGGCGTACTAACACCTTCTGCGCGCTTCAACAGCGCATTGATACTGAGCTCTGTATCAATGCGCTGTCGAAGCGCGCAGAAGGTGTTAGTACGCCTGTCATTATAGTGCGGACTTTCCATAGCATAGAAAATCGCTACGTTTCAATTTGTGTAACTGAACTTGTTTCATGTCACTGGTCATATAAACCTATGTAAACAGGAAAAACGCGGAAGAGTTTGGTCGCATCTAACTACAGCCCCCAAAAATACCATTGGCCATGCTGAGCCTAGCTACATTGCTAACAGGAGTGACAGCGCGTCTGACTGACTGGGATGTCGCGCAAAGCTCGGAGAGGTACGGAGCAGCTCGTCTCAATTCAGATAAGAGCATATTTCATTATGGAAGTACGGTGGACTGTTCCTTTAAGACCCTGCCACCCTGTGAAAAAGAAATTCACTTGCAAACCTGGATCCTACCAATCAAACTTAAAATGTCTAAAACTATCATATTCCAGGAAAGAGCCAGGTTTCAGGGATACACAAAACAGAAATGTGTCAAGAATATTTGATTTTTAAAAGTGCATTCAACACCCTGTAAAGAAATAACATTTTATGGGTTTATCATCAGTAATGGGCGGCATGGTGGTGTAGTGGTTAGTGCTGTCGCCTCACAGCAAGAAGGTCCGGGTTCGAGCCCCGTGACCTGCGAGGGCCTTTCTGTGCGGAGTTTGCATGTTCTCCTCGTGCCCGTGTGGGTTTCCTCCGGGTGCTCCGGTTTCCCCCACAGTCCAAAGACATGCAGGTTAGGTTAACTGGTGACTCTAAATTGACCGTAGGTGTGAATGTGAGTGTGAATGGTTGTCTGTGTCTATGTGTCAGCCCTGTGATGACCTGGCGACTTGTCCAGGGTGTACCCTGCCTTTGCCTGTAGTCAGCTGGGATAGGCTCCAGCTTGCCTGTGACCCTGTAGAACAGGATAAAGTGGCTAGAGATAATGAGATGAGATCAGTAATAGATTATACTTTTTACGCACTGCAGTCACTCTACACTGACTCAAATGAAGTCTGGAGGTCAGTTTAAATTTTTACCAAAAATGTACTCCACCTTCAAAGTGGACTTAAGTAATGATGATGTGTTAAATAAGAGATTACACTAGCTATTAAACATCCTGCTTTAAAACAACACTAGGACAAAATTTGAATCTAAAAACCGATACACATACTGAAAGGGCTTAAATTAAGAGCAGAGCTCCTCCTGCACATGAAACATGCACAGAGAAGAATATGGTAATCCATCAACCTGATTTTTGATGACTTGGCTGTACGACATCCGTATGTATGAATGTGTACCACCACAGAGAACCCAACCGTAAGTGCAAGGCAACATATCTCAAACATTTGACCACCAGACAACGAAATATATCTTTATTTCCAAAAAGTAGATGAGTTTTTATCCAGTGCTTATTTTTAAATTGCTTTTTTAAAAATAATGTTGGATTATTTACAGTCACATTTTATGGAAAATATTCACAATAGTTTCATATAAAATTAGTTAAAACAATTTGATTAGTCCACTAGCTTGTTAGACAATTGACAGTTTCTGTCATATAAGGGGGTGGCGTGGTGGTTAGCACTGTCGCCTCACAGCAAGAAGGTTCTGGGTTTGAGCCCAGCCTTTCTGTGTGGAGTTTGCATGTTCTCCCCATATCTGTGTGGGTTTCCTCCGGGTGCTCCGGTTTCCCCCCACAGTCCAAAGACATGCAGGTTAGGTTAACTGGTGGCTCTAAATTGACCGTAGGTGTGAATATGAATGTGAATTGTTGTTTGTTTATCTCCATGCATCAGCCCTGCGATGATCTGGTGACTTCTCCAGGGTGTACCCCGCCTCTTGCCCATCGTCAGCTGGGATAGGTTCCAGCTTGCCCGCGACCCTGTACAGGATAAGCGGTTAAGGATAATGGATGGATGTCACGTAAGGGCGGTAGATGGATGTTAGTGCAGGAAGAGTATCATTGAAAGCATGCTAGCAAACAGATCCAAAATGTAGACAGAGTCAAAAATCAGGCAGTGGTCCAGTGAGGTACAGACTGGATATCAGAGAGAATACAATACTCATAATCCAAAAACACAAACATGGTCAAAACCAGAAAATGATACAAAATACAAGGCTTTCGCAAAGTCTGTGTGTTACTGAGAGTCCTTATATGTACAGTGGTGCTTGAAAGTTTGTGAACCCTTTAGAATTTTCTATATTTCTGCATAAATATGACCTAAAAAATCATCAGATTTAAACATAAGTCCTAAAAGTAGATAAAGAGAACCCAGTTAAACAAATAAGACAAAAACAGTATATTGGTCATTTATTTATTGAGGAAAATGAACCAATATTACATATCTGTGAGTGGCAAAAGTATGTGAGCCTCTAGGATTAGCAGTTAACTTGAAGGTGAAATTAGAGTCAGGTGTTTTCAATCAATGGGATGACAATCAGGTGTGAGTGGGCACCCTGTTTGATTTAAAGAACAGGGCTCTATCAAAGTCTGATCTTCACAACACATGTTTGTGGAAGTGTATCATGGCACGAACAAAGGAGATCTCTGAGGACCTCAAAAAAAGTGTTGTTGATGCTCATCAGACTGGAAAAGATTACAAACCCATCTCTAAAGAGTTTGGACTTCACCAATCCACAGTCAGACAGATTGTGTACAAATGGAGGAAATTCAAGACCATTCTTACCCTCCCCAGAAGTGGTCGACCAACAAAGATCACTCCAAGAGCAAGGCGTGTAATAGTTGGCGAGGTCACAAAGGACCCCAGGGTAACTTCTAAGCAACTGAAGGCCTCTCTCACATTGGCTAATGTTAATGTTCATGAGTCCACCATCAGGAGAACACTGAACAACAGTGGTGTGCATGGCAGGGTTGCAAGGAGAAAGCCACTGCTCTCCAAAAAGAACATTGCTGCTCGTCTGCAGTTTGCTAAAGATCACGTGGACAAGCCAGAAGGCTATTGGAAAAATGTTTTGTGGATGGATGAGACCAAAATAGAACTTTTTGGTTTAAATGAGAAGCGTTATGTTTGGAGAAAGGAAAACATTGCATTCCAGCATAAAAACCTTATCCCATCTGTGAAACAGGGTGGTGGTAGTATCATGGTTTGGGCCTGTTTTGCTGCATCTGGGCCAGGACGGCTTGCCATCATTGATGGAACAACAAATTCTGAATTATACCAGCAAATTCTAAAGGAAAATGTCAGGACATCTGTCCATGAACTGAATGTCAAGAGAAGGTGGGTCATGCAGCAAGCCAACGACCCTAAGCACACAAGTCATTCTACCAAAGAATGGTTAAAGAAGAAGAAGAAAGTTAATGTTTTGGAATGGCCAAGTCAAAGTCCTGACCTTAATCCAATCGAAATGTTGTGGAAGGACCTGAAGTGAGCAGTTCATGTGAGGAAACCCACCAACATCCCAGAGTTGAAGCTGTTCTGTACGGAGGAATGGGCTAAAATTCCACCAAGCCGGTGTGAAGAATTGATCAACAGTTACCGGAAACGTTTAGCTGCAGTTATTGCTGCACAAGGGGGTCACACCAGATACTGAAAGCAAAGGTTTATATACTTTTGCCACTTACTGATATGTAATATTGGATCATTTTCCTCAATAAATAAATGACCAAATATAATATTTTTGTCTCATTTGTTTAACTGGGTTCTCTTTATCTACTTTTAGGACTTGTGTGAAAATCTGATGATGTTTTAGGTCATATTTATGCAGAAATATAAATTCTAAAGGGTTCACAAACTTTCACGCACCACTGTATATGCTGCTCAGAATTCACTCAGGTTGTAACTTCAAGTCTGTTCACTTGGTATTTTCCATTCAAGCTTGATTGATTTTGCCAATTCATTTTAGTTTTGATTTATAAGGTAAACATTTATAGACAAGTATTCATCATCTTGTCCAGACTTTTATATTATTTCAGCCCTGCAAGTCTTGGAATGTGTAACGTGATTATCACTTTGTTATGTCTACAGGCTACACATTTTATACCTAGTAATAACTGTCTTATCCAACAGCCCTGCAATGATTCCTATCTTCATGAAGATCAGAATGTAAAACAAACAAACAAACAAACAAACAAACAAACAAACACCTTAATTATATTAATGAGAGTAGGGGTCTAAGCATAGCACAGTACAATTTAACAGCACCAAACACTACAGCCTCCAGAATGACCACATAGTTAACTCAACCTCTCTAAAACAAACACTGAACATTATAACCTTCATGAGGGTAGGATTTATTGCAGGACTGTATTAGTTTTACAACTAGCTAGCTGTACCCAAACTGGCAACAGAATATATTTTAACAGTATAATCTCCTTTTACTATGCTGAAAATACATATGGGTACACTAGAGATCGTTTTCTAGTGAACACTGATACTGCATGAAAGAAAGCTCTCCCTTAAGTGTGAATTTCATAACACTAGGGGAGCCCATTTTTACTCTAAAACCTTAGCTTAATTTTGAAGACATCCATAAGTGAACATCATATGAAACACTTGTTGAATAAAGTAAGAGGAGATGATTAAATGATTAATATGTCACTTGTTTTATGATTTGCATTTATTCTACACCCTACAATAATTATGGTACTATTCAAAACTTGCAGCAAGAAGCTGAATGAGATATGAGCAAAAGAAGACACAAAGTTTGATTAATTATTCCTCACTGACACAATCAGGCTCTGATGACACCAGGACAGTTCATACTTTTCCAGACTCAATAAAAATTAAAAGTATTTTCTTCCTGGGTAACTCTGACAAAAAAAAGATTAATAATAATCCAGGATAAACAATGAATGTGCTGACTTACATCCCGGAGTTTCAGAAACCTGGAGTTATCCTCATGCAGATATGCAGGGAGCGCAGGGAGGACAGCAGCACGTCTGACAACTTGTCCCTTGAGTGTGAGAACATATTCTTGCTTCACTTCAACAGTATAGCCAAACAATCCTATACATCGCAAGAAAAAGCCCTCTCATGACTGCAGAGATGAGAGTTCTAACATAATCCACTGTAGTATCTTCATCAAGCACCAAGAAGCATAACCAAATCACCTGGAGATCATAAACGCTGAAGAGCTGATCCAAAGCTTCAGCTACTTTCCCTGTGCGAGCAGCTTTCTTCCTGAACAAGCTCTGAAGACAGGGGGCATGTCGATCCAACACGGCATAGAAGTGGTTCTTCTGGTTTGTGTTTATAATCCTGTGAAACTCTGTGCAAATCTGCAAAAATATAAAATTACTTTTTAAGTCAGAGTATAGTGTATATATGTGCCCTGTAGAAAATTAAAAGTAGGATAAACAGCAATGAATTGCGCTACACGACTGAACCGTAATGGCAAAACACAGACATGGTACTATAAATGCTTGTCAAATTTGGGAAAAACATGCAGATCCTTACACTACAACAGCATATACCAAGTTTTATGTAAATCTGAGTTATCACTGACACAGCCAAACAAAGGTGTACTATGGAAAATATTTTTACCTGTGACTCTATTTTAAGGGCAGGCCAGCATTCCAGGATCTCTCCAACAGGCAGGTAATCATTTATGATTTCTTTGTGCCTCAAGGCAAAGGTAGTCTCCATTAACTTTGCAGTCATGGGAAGGTTTTGTCAGTCTTCTTAGCTACAATCAATATTGCATGTGCAGTGTTTCCCCCAGAGTTTACAGTGGTGCTTGAAAGTTTGTAATATAGACACCAAGCCATTTTATGTGTTATATGGTGTATTCTGAGCATTTCCTGCAAGTAAAAAATTGATCTCAATAAGTAAATATTTGACTAATCTTGGTCTTCATTTTGCCATATAAAATACCTATCAACAGTTTTCTATTTTAAAATGAAAGATCCATGTAAAATACCTTGAAATATCTAATAAGTGCCTATTTTATCTCTTAATCAAAATAAAAGTAAAAAAATGTGTAAATAACAATTTAAAGAAATGTTAATAAAAGAAAACTTTGATGTGCCTTTCAAAATGACTTTATAATAAGTCTATCAGAAATTTAGTAATTTCTGTATTTAGTATTTCTTGTATTATGTCCTGGCTTTTTTCAAGAATCTGTCACAATGTCTCTTGTCTACAGAGCAAAAGTTTAAAAAAACTAATGTTTCTTATCTAATATATTATTTACATCTTTTCTTTTACTTCTGGCTCCGTCTATTCCTCTTTGCATCACTCCCAGCTATTTCTTTCAATTCATCTTTCAGTAAGGCTATTAGTTATTAGTTCTATAGTATTTGCATTCCTCTATTAAAGCTATTTACAAAATGTTCATAGTCTGTCAAACAGCATCTAATGAAAGTCTTTTAATTTTCTTTTCTTTAACATCTCTTTCAGTTTTGCAAACTTGTTCTTTTTCATCTTTTCCTTCAGTCTGTCTGTGTGTTCTTTTCTAGCCCTCTTTGCATCTCTCTCAAACACCTCCTTAGCTTTCCTTTTTGATGGCATCTTAACTATGTCTGATCTTACACCCTGTAAGTACAAAATTCATGTATGCGGTGCCAGGTCACGCAATAGCTATTTTTAGCTCTGTCATGCACTCCTGAGCAGTGTTGCCAGATACTGCTGACGTTTTCCAGCCCAAAATATGTTCAAAACCCACCAAAATGCACTTGAAACCGCCCAACAGGGTGGGAAACCGCCCAATCTGGCAACACTGCTGAGTCGCAGTCAAGATGTGTTCCACGCTCAGCTGGCATAAAACTCCGTGAGTCAGGTGTTCTGTAAAGTTATCCTATCTCTTGGATTTGTCCTACCAAGCCTACTGCGCATGCGCAGAACACATGACGTCATATCTTGGAATTTGGACCGAGTTTCGTCCTACCGATCAGCTGGGCTATTTCACGCATTTGCCGATTTTTATGTTTTGTGCGTATTGGTCGAGTCTTTGGCCGAGTCAAATAATTTGTAATGACTTGTTTTGAATAATAAAACAGTCTGTATGAGAACTTGCTAATTCTGTCACGTAGTGGGCACTGTGCAGTCAAAGTTATGACGGGGCATCGTTTCGTTTGTTTATAAATACTGTATTTTATACGTTTCTGAATTGCAAATATGCCTACATTGTAATTATTGAATATAGCTTATTTGGTTGAGTAAATCAAACAATTTGAATGTAATATTAAAAAAAACAGCGTCAAAACAGCTGGAAGCTTGAGGTAGGATTTTCCTGACAAGCAGCACGGCTCGGCAGACGAGTCAGTTGAATTTTCCTACCCTCCTGGATTTTGCGCATGCGCAGTAGGCTTGGTAGGACAAATCCAAGAGGTAGAATAACTTTACAGAACACCGGCTGTATTGAGCCGCCGGTCTCGTGCAAGGCGATTAAAACCGACTAGACCTCCCCCAATGATTTTTAGTGCAAAAATAGACGTTTTGTGAAGATATTTTTTGCAACAGAATCCGCGGAATTCTGCGAATCCGCGGAAATTTCACAGCCCTGTATTGCACATTTCTCCCCCAAATCAACACATTTTGAAATGAAATAAAATAATCGCAACTTCATGAGAGCCCAGTTCTGGGCCCTCCCCATTCCTGGGCCTGGGACAACATACCCATTTGTAGAGCTGTGGTCAAAAAATCGATCCACGATTCGATATCGATTCACGCGAAAAAAAACACGATATCGATCCAACAACATGTGAATCGATTTCTTCCAGGTGCCTATAACACTATTTTCTCGAACGCGCAAGGGACTATTTTCTCCAACGCGCAAGGAGCACTATAAAAGCGGGTGCCGGCAAAACGAAACTTATAAAGAAAACAAGAAGATGGACGAAGCTGCCCGGTTAAAAACACCGCCGGGGATGAAGTCGGATGTGTGGAAACACTTCGGCTTCAAACGGTATGAGGACAGAGACGAACTGGACAAAACGAATGCAGTTTGCAAGTTGTGCCAAATAGAAGTAAAATATCTGGGCAATACCACCAATCTAAAGAAACCATTTATCCAGGCACCACCCCGAGACAGCTAGTGCTAAACCTGACGCGAAGCAGACGGCACTTGAAAATGCATTTGGTGTGAAATTTCCCCCACAGTCTAAGCGTGCTATGAGCCTTACAGAGGGAGTCGGGATCTTTATTTGTAAAGACCTCCGCCCCTACAGCGTAGTCGAAAATGCTGGGTTTAGGCTACTAGTAAAGAGGTTAGAGCCACGCTACGTCTTGCCCAGCCGAAAACATTTAAGCGAGACAGTAATTTCTTGACTGATGAGCTATTTTTTTTTGTGTGTTCAGAAACCCAGACCTGGGTATGTTATTTAACTAAAAGAGGGCCACCAAATGTCATAATTTTGATTTAGACTTCAAATAAAACCTGGATATGTTTCATTCCAAAATAAATAAGCTTTCTTTCAAACTTGAACTCTTGTCTCTCTGTGTGTCCCTCTTACACATACACAGATACAAGCACAAACAGACATGGAGCTGTTTGTCAATAGGGTCAGTTTTTATTTAAAAGTTTTAAAGTGACAATACAGCAATATGTACATGAATCGATATCGAATCGAATCGGATCGAATCGTGGATCGAATCGGATCGTGACCTAATGAATCAAAATCGAATCGATCCAGGAAATCCGGATCGATTCCCAGCCCTACCCATTTGTACCCCCCTGTTGGCAGGCCAGATATCATATTAAAATTGTATTTAATTTATATAAGATTTAACCAAAATAGTAACAACTCAATAAATACTGCACTGCCTTAGTACGACTGAAATGCATGCCTCTCACTAAACACTTTCCAACAGAATTTTTAAAAAGCACTAGAAATACTATCAAAATCCTATCGGAATGCATCAAAGGAATTTGCTCATTTGCAAACTTTGACTGAAAGTTTTCAAACAAAATTTAAAAATGGCACTATAAATACTACCATACTATCAAAATATACTCCACAAAGAAATTCACTCGAATGCAAAATTTTAGTACTACCAAAATACACTCACTAGTAATCTTTCACTTAAAACCTCAAAACTCTATCAAAATCAATCACTTTACAGATAATTCACTTGTAAACTTTCACTTAAAACTTTCAAACATAAATTCAAAATAGCACTAAGACACGACCACGCTATTCAAATACACTCATCAAACAAATTCTCTGTCATGCAAAATTTCACTAAACACTTTAGAAGTTGTACAGTTTGTTTCTGAAATGGTATGGAAGACTAGTTTAATTTCACACTCAAATGTTCATTATATTCTGATTTAAGGTATCTTTACCTTAAAATGTGTAACTGGCTGGTCGAACATTTGCTTATCCATGGAAATTAATTCTCCCATGCAACCTGGTATTTGCATTCATATTTTTGCTGTTTGGTATTTGGTTTAGTGGCCATGATGAATGACTGCTTGTAAAAAATGTCGGACAGCCTGGGTGAATCCTACATTACGGAAGTGACTGTCATTCTGTTCGTTGATTGGTTAAAAATCAGTTGACGTCGCAGTGTTTCTCATATGATTCTGATTGGACATAATCGGGAGTATTTTTAATTTGGCGGTAGGGATTTCCCAAGACCAGGAGATTATCCAGTTTTTAACAAATACGATCGGGAGGCAGGAGACGGAGGCTAAAATCATGAGCCTCCTGCCAAAATCGGGAGGGTTGGCAAGTATGCCTGTTTCTGACCCCATAATACAAAACCCAAGTCACCCGAAAGTTTATTTTTATGCTAAAGTTAATAGGTGAGGAGCAACACAAATGTGACAATCAGGTTAAACAGCTAATGTATGTCTTGCAGAAGCTTCAGCTGCATTAACGTTACAAGCTTTGCTGAATTCTGAACAGGCAAATTAATACACAACCTCTGAGGCAGAATAAGTTGTCAACAGGAAAAAACAAACACAATAAAATAGAGACCAATAAAAATAGTTATCAAACGAAAAAACTTTGTAACTGTCCTTATCACTCAACGAAAAATATAAACAGAAGGCTACTAGCACACTCTCAACTTAAATGTTTTCGGTGATGTTAACCCTTCACCTCTGTGTGGAACTCAGGTTAATTAACGTCACAATGTGCAGACCTGAGACACTGGACACGGTTCTTTCCCATACTGAGTTAGGAGCCTGAATTTTTAGTGAAGTCAAGTTTATTTGTATAGCGCTTTTAACAATAGACATTGTCGCAAAGCAGCTTTACAGAATTTGAATGACTTTAAACATGAGCTAATTTTATCCCTAATCTATCCCCAATGAGCAAGCCTGTGGCAACGGTGGCAAGGAAAAACTCCCTCAGACAACATGAGATAGAAACTTTGAGAGGAACCAGACTCAAAAGGGAACCCATCCTCATTTGGGTGATAACAGGCAACGTGATAACATTTTTAACATGAAGTCAGTTTCGTTGATGTTATAACTCTTCATTGATGGAAACTTGAGTGCAAAACTGTTCATAACAACTGCAGTCCTAAAGTTAGCAAGTCAACTGTAGTCCTCAGCCATAAAAGCATTACTGTAAGTGTCCAGAGCGTCTTCCAAGCGCGACTTTCAACTGTCCATATGGGGCCATCCTCCACAGGAGCGATGTGATGAGACTCCAGCCAGACGTAGGGCATCAGGATAGATCAGGCAGGTCTGAGGAGCAGAAGAAGTCAGCATCTTGATCTCAAGATTGACATGTAACTCATGTAACTTAAAGCTAGTATCTCACTGGGCTGCAACAGCCTGCGACTAGTTGGAGACACAACAATTGCGATAAAATATGCGAATTAGCGACAATTTTCACTTGGAATCACACTGAATTGATATTCGCATATTTTAGCGCAATTGTTATGTCTCTAACTAGTCGCAGGCTGTCGCAGCCCAGTGAGATACACTCTCATTTCCTGTCTCACGGAAACTGACTTGAGAAGGGTTTGTGACGGCTTTGCGACACCAACGACGCATTTGCGGCTATTTTGAGAGAAATTTTGTCACACGAGTTTTTTGAACATGTTCAAAATTTCAGCGACGAAGGAGCGACACTTTGCGACTCATGCGAGGAAATTGAGAAGCCCTGCGAATGTTTAAAGACACTTTTGAAACTCTCTCGTGAATGACGTTCGCAATTTGTCGCAAGCTGTCGCAGCTCAGTGAGATACTGGCTTAAGTCTTAACATACTTAGACATGCACACTGATGAATTGCGGTGGTGTGCTATTTTGTGGATAACTTTTACAACAAACTTTACATTTTAAGTGTAAAATAATACAAATAACATTATACTGGCTTCCACTTTTCAATTACTTTAAGAGGCAGGTACAGGCTACATATAAACATTTCAACTAATATTTGCTTAAATCACATTTACTTTCCAAATGCATAAATTACCTGCATAAAAACTCAATGCATTCTATGCACAGAATAAAAGACAACATTAAAATGTGGTGCCAAAACAATACGTAACTCACCAGAGTAGTGCGCTCAAACAAATGGTTAATGTCATGGCAGTCATTGCAGCAAATGGATAAGTGACCGTGGAAGAAGTTAGCTCAACAAGTTGAGAAAATGGCTGCATGCTACAACACTTTTCACCTCAATATTCACTAACATTAACAGTCCAACGACGAAAAAATATCTCCTTTACTGCTTCAACATATACATATATACATTTTCCCTTATTTTACATATCTTACATATATTCACACTTTTTTCTCTCTTTCTCCTCTGTATCACTAGAGAGGCACCAACTGCTGGAACCAGATTCCTTGTGTGCATCAACATACTTGGCCAATAAACCTGATTCTAACTATGACATTCATTCTTATTCTGGGCAGCACAGTGGTGTAGTGACTAGCACTGTCGCCTCACAGCAAGAAGGTTCTGGGTTTGAGCCCAGTAGCCAACAAGGGCCTTTCTGTGTGGAATTTGCATGTTCTCCCTGTTCCTCCAGGTTCCCCGGTTCCCCACAGTCCAAAGACATGCAGGTTAAATTGACTGTTGGTGTGAATGGTTGTCTGTGTCTATGTGTCAGCCCTGTGATGACTGGCGACTTGTCCAGGGTGTACCCCGCCTTTCGCCCGTAGTCAGCTGGGATAGGCTCCAGCTTGCCTGCGACCCTGTAGAACAGGATAAAGCGGCTAGAGATAATGGATAGACGGATGAAAGACACCGGACTAATAAATAGGATTTAGTAATGTAATTATGGACTAATCCAAAAGGGGGCAGCAACATAGATCTATGGGCAGCAATGCAACTATAAGGAAGACGGCTGCCGTAAAACCTCGAAGAAGAAAAAGCAGCGGAAGCCGGAACCGGAAGTTGGAAAAGAAGAAACAAAAACGTTTGTGAAATAGTCAAGCAGTATGGGACGGGAATCTCGGTGAGGAAATTAATGTATTACTTTATTCATTTATAGAACTGGTTATCTGATAATAAAAATAAGTAGCTATATTATTCGCGTAGAGAGAAATATTCGTTCTAACGGAAGTGAAGTTAGCTAGCGGACAAATCAGAATTATATAACGCGCGCGCATACGTATACATATATGTACATGTTTATAAATATCTCGTATGTGTTTGTATGCGCGTGGATTTATATATATGACACACACGCCCCGTTTGTGTTTATAAATATCTCGTGTGTGTATGTGTGTGGGTTAAAAAAAAAAAAAAAAAAAAAAAAAATATATATATATATATATATATATATATATATATACTACGCACACACGAGATATATAATTGTAATTTTACACACGTACACATCTATACACGTATATAATTACTATATATATATTATATATAGTGTGTGTGTGTGTGTATATATATATATATATATATATATATATATATATATATATATTTTTTTTTTTTTTTATATATATATAGTAATTATATACGTGTGTATAGATGTGTGTGTGTAAAATTACAATTATATATCTCGTGTATGTATGCATGTGTGTTTTTTAATGTATATCACACACACTGTGTGTTTTATAAATATCTTGTGTGTGTGTATGTGTTTTTTTATATATATATACATATATATAAAAATAAAACTTTACTGTTGTTTGATGCATCCATGCATCATACTTTTTTTTTCAGCAATAAATCTGTTTGTATTGTGTATTAACCATATTAAGGTGTAAATTACAGACATTACCGGAAGCGCTCTTCGTCGCGAGGACGCTCAGGTAGTCGCTCTAAAAGTCGCTCTCCTGACTCTAAGCGTGTGAAGAAAGAGGAGCGAGCACGGGAGCGGGGCCGCAGGGAACGATCACGGAGCAGAGAACGGCGGAGATCACGCTCCAGAGACCGCAAGAGACAGAGGTCAGAATTTTTCCTCTCTCTCTCTCCCTCCCCCCATTCTTTTGCTGACTGTAAAACTGTGCATATGTGTGCGCACTCAACAGGCGGTCTCGGAGTCGTGAGCGTAAACGCTCCAGAAGTCGTGAGCGCAGGAGGTCAAGGAGCCGCAGCAAAGGGCGAAGGTCAAACATCTCACAGCGTTTAATGAGAGAGCATGATCACTGAGTTTGTGTGTGTAGTGATATGTGGTGACTGCAATGTTTTGTGTGGTACAGCAAGGAGAAGTCGGATGGCGAGCAGTCAGCAGATAAGAAGAAGAAAGAGGAGAAGGAGGAGGAGCGAGTGGAGGATGTAAGTGTTTTTGTGTATGTGTCCCCGTGTATGCAGTTTAGCAGCAGCAGTTAACCAGCAGCAGTTAACCATATGAATGAACTGGCCCACAGCAGGACTTTGACCAGACGACACTGGAGGAGGAGATGAGGAAGAGGAAGGAGCGGGTGGAGAAGTGGAGGGAGGAGCAGAGGAAGAAGGCCATGGAGAACATTGGCGAGATAAAAAAGGAGCTGGAAGAGATGAAACAGGGCAAGAAGTGGAGCCTGGAGGATGATGATGGTATGTGTGTGTGTGAGATGGAGAAAACACATGACACACTTGTACACACCTGCAGTATTGATTGTAGACAAGTGTGTGTGTGTAGATGATGACGAAGAGGGACCAGCCCCAGTGGATCAAGAGGGGGAGGATGATGAAGAGAAGGAGGGGAAAGTGGAGGAAGCAGAGGTGATGGAGGAGGAGGGAGGAGAGGAGCTTGACCCCTTGGATGCCTACATGGAGGAAGTGAAGGAGGAAGTGAAGAAGTTCAACATGGGCACTATGAAGGGAGGAAATGACAAAGTGAGCACACAGTGACACTTTGCTCTAGAATGTAGTTTTGTTTGTGTGTGTGTGTGAGAGAGACAGACAGAGACCGTTTGGCTCTGTGTGAATGTCACTTACACACCAGTACAAGTGTTAGTTTGTTGTTGTTTGCATGTGTTCATCACAGTAAAATGTTTAAATTGTATGTGTGCAGAAAGGAGGCATGACTGTGACAAAGGTGGTGACGGTAGTGAAGACAAAGAAGACCCCTCACACCACCAAAAAGAAAGGAGAGTTAATGGAGAACGATCAAGATGCCATGGAGGTAAAAGCCTTTACATACACAGCTGTGTGTGGTGTGTAAAGGTGCATAACTGTGACAATAAACTGGGTCTATATGTGATGTAAATGATATGAGACTTGTCCTTATTTAATACAACTGATTAAACTCAGGCCCTGTGTGTGTGTGTGTGTGTGTGTGTGTGTGTGTGTAGTATTCATCAGAGGAGGAGGAAGTGGACCTGCAGACGGCTCTTACTGGCTTTCAGACCAAACAGCGAAAAGTTCTGGAGCCCGTGGATCATCAGAAAATCCAGTATGAACCCTACCGCAAGAATTTCTACGTAGAAGTACCTGAACTGGCCAAAATGACACTAGAGGGTACGGTACTGTCAAAAGCTTATGGTTAGGAGTACAATACATAAACCACTATTGAACTAGTGTGTGTGTGTGTTTCAGAGGTGAACGAGTATCGTCTGGAGCTTGAGGGAATCACGGTGAAGGGGAAAGGCTGTCCCAAACCCATCAAGACCTGGGTGCAGTGTGGAACCTCCATGAAGGTCTTAAATGCCCTTAAAAAGTGAGTGCTGCTTCCCTGTCCCAATCCTGTTCCTATGCTCCCACTTTTTGTTTACTTCCCCTTGAACAGTTTCATGACTATATAAATGAAGTGTTAAAATTAAGGTGGCTAAATGCAGGTTTTTAAAAATGTCAGTAAGAGCTTCAGTCATTCTGTTAACCAGTCCAAGATGTTTAACTAAGCAAATACCGCCCCATATTCAATTTCAAAAAGCCAACTTGGAAACAAAGTTAACTTGGCTTTAAAGTTCCTTATAGACCCTTTTCAGTCACGTGACCTTCGTAAACACGACCGCCATTTTGGACATGTAGTGGACTTCGGCTCGAATCAGTTTGAATGCGAGGAAGGCGACAAACGAAAAACATAAAAGAAAAAGGAGCGAGATGCAGAAAACACCTTCACTATCCAGCGATGTAGGGCATTTACAGGGCGAGCAGAGGGAGAGGTATTTGCAAAAATTGAGGTTAGCAGGCTTGGAGAACGACGTTTACCTGCTTCCACCAGGATTGTTCACTGATGTACGGAAGTACACGAAGCCCTCGTCTTTACCTGACTTCGGCCCACATGATCTGTATACCTATGTCGTTAAAAGCCCATCGCCATACACATACACGCCAACGTCCGAGGTTCCGGAGCGCACTCCGGCTTGCTCCCGGAGTGCTCCGGCCGAGGTTACGGAGCGCGCTCCGGCTTGCTCCAGCCAAGGTTATGGAGCGCGCTCCGGCTTGCTCCAGGAGTGCTCCGGCCGAGGTTACGGAGCGCGCTCCGGCTTGCTCCAGCCGAGGTTACAGAGTGCGCTCCGGCTTGCTCCAGGAGTGCTCCGGCCGAGGTTACGGAGCGTGCTGCTTAATTTGAGGGGAACCTCGGCCGGAGTGTGCTCCGGAACCTCGGCCGGAGCACTCCGGGAGCAAGCCGGCGCGCGCTGCTTAATTTGAGGGGAACCTCGGCCGGAGCACTCCGGGAGCAAGCCGGCGCGCGCTGCTTAATTTGAGGGGAACCTCGGCCGGATCATAATTACAGTAAACTAGTAAATACAGTAAAGGAAAAACTTGAGACTGAAAGGTTTTAACAGTCATCCAAATGACTGAACGTAAACATTGCTACAGTAACATACCAGCTACTTGTTGACATTAGCTAGTCAACAATAGCTACTACAGAAGAACAAAGAGGTTACAACGGGTTATTTTAGCCTATTTGGTTACACACTCGCCGCCACAGAATGTTAACAGCAATGTAATGCCTTTTCTGGCTAATTTTATACGTCTTACCTCCAACAAAGTGGTCACTACACAAGCGTTGGTATGCCGAGGGCTGCCAATCTTTCCTGTTTATGGCCGCTATCCATCTTCTCCGTCGGGATCCGATAAAATGATAAACCTTGCCTTGTTTGTTGATGGTTACTACATCCAGGTGCACAACAATATAGTGGCATGATGGAAGTCTTGCTGAAAGTAAAAACTTTCTTTGCTGCCGTTCCTCAATGCTGGCTGTGGTAAACTACTGGTAGTACATGTCCAAAATGGCGGCCGTGTTTGTCGTGACGTCACGTGAAAAGGATCCATAGTTCCTGCAGTGATGGTGTCTGTAGATGATTCACTTCAGACCTTGTTCACACTTGGTATTATCATCCATTTCCTTGATCACAAGTTCATGCTAAATACATGTCAGGTTTTGGTATCAGGAAAGTTTTTTGGTATATGTGTTAGGTATACTGGGTTGAGTTAGCTTTTCTTTTTTTTTTTTTTAAGAGAGAAATAAAATGCCTACCCACACAGAAACTTTTATTTTTTGATGACTGAAGCATTGTTTTGGTCCCAGACATTTTAACCCCCTTTATGTTGAAATATTTGTGGGTGTGTAATTATTATTATTATTATTATTATTATTATTATTATTATTATTATTTATTAATTTTTTTTTTTTCAGGCATAACTATGAGAAGCCTACGCCCATCCAGGCTCAGGCCATTCCTGCCATCATGTCAGGACGTGACCTTATTGGCATTGCCAAAACAGGAAGTGGGAAAACCATTGCATTCCTGCTGCCTATGTTTCGCCATATTTTAGATCAGCGACCCCTAGAAGAGGGGGAGGGGCCTATTGGTATACACACTCGCTCTGTAAACACACGGGTTTAATACTGTTATGTATTTAGTGATCGTGCTAATGTGTTTCTGTGTTTTAGCCGTGATCATGACACCGACACGTGAGCTTGCTCTGCAGATCACAAAAGAGTGTAAAAAGTTCTCCAAGCCGCTGGGACTCAGAGTGGTGTGTGTGTACGGAGGAACAGGCATCAGCGAACAGGTCTGTGTGTATTCATATGGCAATAAGTTCAATCTCTCTATAGTGGCTTTCACAATCCCAAGGTTGCTTTACAGAAGAGATGGGGAGGGGGAAACAAACAACAAAAAAAAAGACTTCTTTCAGAGTTTGGGGGCAATGACACTGAAAGACCTGCTCCCCATGGTGGAAAGTCTGGTGCATGGGACAGTAAATAAATGTGAGGTAAGGGGGGGTGTAGGGGGTCAAAAATTCTCTAAAGTATGTTGGTACAAGATTATGCAAAGCTTTGAAAGTAAGAAACAAGGTTTTAAATTTAATCTAAGATAAAGCTGGTAGCCAGTGTAGCTGAGAGAGGATGAGGGTGATGTGAGCAGAGGGTTTCGTATGGGTTAGAAGTCTAGCTGCAGAGTTCTGAATATACTGATATATTGTAGCTTTTGTAAAGATCTTGCAGGAAGGCCCATGAAGCGTGAATTACAGTCTAAATGGGACATAAAGATGCACTGGTTCATGCTTTCCTTACTAGTCAGAAGAGGATGGAGACTAGCAGTGTTATGGAGATGAAAGAAAGCAAGTTTTGTGAGTGACTTCTGAAAATCAGAATTGAGTAACGAATCAAACAGTACTTCAAGATTTCTGACAACAGGAGCAGCCTTAAAAAGCACACCATCAATAGTAATAGAAAAGTTGGATGATTCAATTAGTAGGCAATTGGGACCAACCAGTAGAACTTCAGTTTTATCAGTGTTTAACTTGAGAAAGTTTCCCTGCAACCAAAGCTTTAAATCTGAGATGCAGTCAATTTAGTGTATAGATAGTTTTCACTGACGTCACGGCATTCCGGGGAACGCCCCCCAGCCGCCATCTTGCGGGGCAAACAAAACGGACCATCGCCACTACCGGCTACGTTATCTCGGACGAATTTATGAAGTTATATAGTCAGTTTTCTAAAATAAAGATCAATGTCGGCAAAATCAAGCAAACAGAAGTATATAGATACATTAGACGACATCTCACGACAACGGTATGCAGCCATACTGGCCTTGATTGGGGGAATTGACCCCTACGAAGTGGGCAAAGATGCATTTTCAAGTGACTATGCAGGGCTGCCAAAGCCTGAAACTGCCAAAGCCTGCTGCCAAGCCTGAAACTGACTTCATCAAACTTTAAAGGCTGTCTGATATATAGAACTTTATATATTCACAGTGCGCCTTTTGGCGGATGCCGCCTGAATCGCGCAGATCCGATTTTTTTTTTTTTTAGGGGGGCGTTGGAGTGTCTGATTATAATTTCAAAGTAAATTCTGTATTAAAATTACTAAATAAGCAAATTCGTTACAGTCCATGAAACAGGAAGTATAAGGATGAGAAAAAAAAAAAGTTTAAATCGGGAAGCTGCGCACATTTGCGCAGTCCTGCACACCGCTCGGGCTGCGCAAATGTGCGCAGCTTTCCGATTTAAACTTTTTTTTTTTTCTCATCCTTATACTTCCTGTTTCATGGACTGTAACGGATTTGCTTATTTAGTAATTTTAATACAGAATTTACTTTGAAATTATAATTAGACACTCCAAGGCCCCCCCTAAAAAAAAAATCGGATCTGCGCGATTCAGGCAGCATCCGCCAAAAGGCGCGCTGTTTGCATCCCAAACACAAATCAAATCATACAGAATAGACCTAAAATGTTTTTCAAAAATGACCCTTGTGTGAGTGAAGTGACAAGTTTCAAATAGAAACGTGACAAACGAGCGATTATTAAGTGTACATTACAATGTAAACGTACACTCAGCAGTTCCAGTTAGGCATTCTCCAGAGATTGTTCACATGATGTTTTGGTTTCCAAAAACAAACTTTAAACACAATTGATTGTTTATTTAAACAACTTACCACTTATAAAATGATCGGAGCAGACTTTGCTGTGTTTGGAAGGCTGATAATCCTTGCGGTTGATTCTCGCAAGCCATAGATTTCTCCTTTGTATGCTGAGTTTCTTTGTTTGCTCGCCTTCGTGCTCCCGTACAGTGGGAATTCCATAAAAGCTCCGCTTGACGTCATCATCTGACCTATTACGACAGCCGTGAATACAACAGGTGTGCACCATTGCTAGCTTTAAATAGCCTGCTTGGGTTCTTTTGAAGACTTTGTACTCGCGCGTTACAATGTGTGCTCAGTGACCCGTACGGTAAGCTTGACCCGCAAGATGGCCGCCACTAGGGAATCCCCGACTCTGTGACGTCATGTGAAAACTATCTATAGGGAGGGGAGTCTGTGGGTGAGTCTAAATATCATCAGCATAGCAGTGCAGATCAAGTCCGTTGCAACGAATGATTTGACCAAGAGGTAGAATGTAGATTAAAAAGAGGAAGAGGCCCAGCACAGGGTGTGTGGTGGTGGTGGGGGGGAACAACATTCAGAGCAACATTATTTGATGTTATGGTTTTGAATAATGAGTTCTTTAACTTTTAAACCAGGCTGATAAACCACTACCAAGCTGCCCCTCTTCCTTTTGTTGTCTGCATTTTGATGGGTAGCTGTCGTGATAAGAGCCGTCATGTTTAAATGTAAGTAATCACCAGGTTGTTACCAAGTTTCTGCTACGATGGATTTCCGCCAACTGGGAGCGCTAAAGGTCAATAATGAGAGTGGAGAGTGATGCAGATCCGAGGAAAAAAAAGGGGGGGTAGGCCCATAGGTCTGACACCGATGTGATTTAGAACTTCACCAAGCTGCTGTGATTGCCTGTTGTTGAACCCTTTCTTGTGCTATGTTTGAGTGTATGTAAAGGAATAAGTTGTTGCGCTAGATAGGCCTAAATAAATAAATACAGCCTACGCTACTGTCTAGTCCTGGGGAGGCTCGGCGTAGGCAGCGAGCCGCGGTGCTCGGCTTGAGTTTCGTTTCTATCGGCGGCTCCAGCCCGACTTTGCACGCTCGTAACTCGGCCAGGGGAGGTCCCAGCCTCTCCAAACTTGGCAGCCAGCGACCTCTGCCCTCTCCCCAACGAACCAGCACTGCCAGGGCGGGCCAGCCCCGCGCCTCGGGACGCGATTCACCCCGAGGCAAGCCGCGGCGCTCCGCATCAGTTTCCTTTTAACGGCGGCTCCACTGATGAAACAATCTGTCTGTCCTACTACTAGGCAACTACTTGCCTACTACTAATACTAGGCCTATTGTTGTAGTAGTAGTAATAATAATAATATTTGCCTATTGAAAGGCGATGAGGTGAAAAATCTAAACAGCCCTGTTGAAGCTGCAGCAAGACCTATGCTATTAAGCCTTTTGTAGGTTAAACAGGCTTCGGCAGACAATGTTCTGGAAAGGCTGTATTTTTCTTTGGTTTGATTAGCCTACGATTTAATCTTTAAACATTATGGCTTCAGCAGTTCGCTTAAACATTGGAGGCTGCGGAGTCGGGCTGCAAGATTTCCCGACACTTGTTTAAGATGCCAAACTTCATAGTAAGGAGAAAATAATTCCACAGTATTTAGTGCCTTGTCAGTCTCAAAAATTAATAGTGAAGGACCAACGCGAATTAAGTGCCAAAAAAACATCTCGTAGGCCTATATTTTACATTTTCAAAAAAGTCCGGAATTGGAAGTCAGTCAGTGGAGTGTAATGAAGTGTCTCATTCACTAAGCACAAAAGGTCAGAAAACAGTGGAGAAAACAGCTATTGCTTAAATAGGCTACTAATGTTTTACATTAGTAATTTAATGTATGTGACAAATTCATTGATTAAATAGATAAAGAAGCCAATACTCCAAAGCTCAAAATTCAGGAAAGTGGCTCCGGTGTCGCAAGTGAACAAGAACAGTTATTTGAAAGTTAACCTAATGAATTTGCGCGTGCGATTTCATGAAGAACTGGGACAATTGGCATTCGGTGAAAGATTCACACCTGTGACTCGTTATATTCACGCGCGCCCTCTCGTCCATTGTTGATTCGTTTTCCCGATTTACACGCGTGTCTGAAGATGGAGTTTTCAGAAATCTCCACTCTGCCCCGAGTTTGCAAAAGTAGCTGTTTTCAGTGACTGAAACCTCCGTATAGGTGTGAATGAGAGGTGCAACCGAATAAATAAATATGCGTCTTTTTTATCCGGCTACATGTAGGCTATCACTGCGCAAAGCCTCTAATGTTGAAATGGTAGTAATATTTGTTAAAATAATAGTAGGCTAATTTCCACATTAATTGGTAAAATGGCCCAAGGGATGTGATGGGGGGATGGCTGTTTTATAAGGGGGATGATTTGAGATTTTTATTTCAGAAGGGGGATGCCTCCCCCCACATCCCCCCTCAACTCGAGTACTGCATATAAGGCCATATTTCACCGGATATAGGCCCTTCGATTTCCATCACTAGAGCGCGTCAAATTACTTTCGGTTTTGCCAGCATGGACGCGCTTCTTTTAAATGAAGGCACAGATGTGTCAGACATCGACAAAACGGTAAAGAATAAGTGGAGATGGGCTTGGCTAAATGAAATGGGCGATAATGGCAAGCTCCTGCTGCTGTGCCAAGGAAAAAGAAACAAAAACAGGCATCAGGTGTTGCCAAACTAGATGCCTTTGGCTTTACTGCGAAGAAGCAGAAAAAGTGAACTTTCACTTTACTTTTCTTGTTTCCTGGCTTTATTTCAACAGATTTTCTTATTTTTCTTTGTTCCACCCTTTTGAAAGCATGGTTCAAGTTCGACTGCACTTGCACTTTTCTCTTAACCACTGCTGTGCATTACTAAAGTATTGTTGAAATAAATTTGCACTTTGTGCTGAAAGCTTGATGTTTCATCATGAATAGCCAGTAATGACAATGGTCAAGTCTTGCCTTAGCTTTAGTCATTGTTAAAATTATGTAAATGTACTATAAGTAGGGGCCTAGGGGATAATGGACAACACGGCATTTAAAATTTGACGCATCGCTGACGTGGTAGGGGCCAACGACATGGAGCTTTTTTTTCAGTCAGATGAATTTTTTTTTTGCTTTAATCCATAGGTATGTAAAGATATAAAAGGTAAAAGTTTTGTTTTCTGGAACATAGAGCTGAAGGTCACGTGTTCTCAGCAATCTCAGATTTCTGGCCGGTGACCCTGACTTTTAATGGAACAAAATTGGTTTGAGACACACACACTAGGCTCTCACAGTGACTTGTAATAAACACACTGGTGTTTGAAACATAGCCTGTGTTTAGAACGTTATCTTAACTGTGTGTGTAGATAGCAGAGCTGAAGCGTGGAGCTGAAATCATCGTGTGCACTCCTGGTCGAATGATTGACATGCTGGGAGCCAACAGTGGTAAGTTTGTCTTTATCCCTGTGTGTGTGTGTGTGTGTGTGTGTGTGTGTGTGTGTGTGTGTGTGTGTGTGTGTATTTGTGAGCTCACACAGATTTCCAGGTGTTGAAGTGTTTTAATTAGGAGTGAATGGAGTGTTTTAAGTCAGGAGATCAGACTCTTAGTGGCTGAGGATCCACACGCACGTGCGCGCACACAACTGAGAAGCTGAAAGTGTAGAATAAGCTCCACTTTTATGTAGATGTTTATCTAACTTGTGTAAATTGTATGATAGAATAAGTATGAAGAACTATAAGTAAGAATGCATTTCAGTAAATGGTCACTTATTTTCCTGACTGCATATGAAAGTGTTTACAAGTACGTATAAGTGACTTGTAGAAGACGAAGGTGGTATATGACTTGATTAACAGAAAGTCCCCCCCAATACCTACATGTGATGTGTTTTTAATCTTTAGCTTGTGCTCCCACACATGCGTGTAATCTGTGCTGTGTGTTTTCCAGGTGAGCACGTGGTGTTTAATGTTTGTTTAACAGGTTGGCTGTGCCGAACGATGGTACGCAAGAAACCAGCAGTGACGTTCTGTCTGTTCTAGAGCTGTTAGTGTTAATGCAGGGTGTGTGTGTGTACGTACTGCACTGTGATCACTAATGTGGAGTTGATGCTGATTTTAGGACGAGTGACGAACCTGCGCAGAGTTACATATGTCGTAGTTGATGAAGCTGATCGAATGTTCGATATGGGCTTCGAACCACAGGTGAGTTAGCACACCAGACACCAATTTCACTATACCCCTCACTGTGCTTGCTACCTGTGCACACCAAACACGCCACCATGTTGACCAAACTCCTCACTCTGCTCACCAAGCACCTTGCTGCATTCACTAAACACCCATACAGACCTGGGGTCTCATTTATCAAAGCGTGTGTAAAACATGGACTAAGTTTGGACTAAACCCACATGCACAAAATTTGGTATTTATCACAAGTGTGTAGACACAGCTGTAAGCAATGGCCATTGAGAAATCCCACACATTCTAAACTGATGTGCTCATGCAGGCCCACACTCCTTTGCAAAAAGAAATGCCCTCAAATCATCATATACAGTGGAGGAAATAATTATTTGATCCCTTGCTGATTTTGTAAGTTTGTCCACTGACAAAGAAATGAACATTCTATAATTTTAATGGTAGGTTTATTTTAACTGTGAGAGACAAAACATCAAAAAGAAAATCCAGAAAATAGCTTCATAGAAAAGATTTAAACTGATTTGCATTTCTTTGAGTGAAATAAGTATTTGAACCCTCTAAGCAAACAAGACTTGGTATTTGGTGGCTAAACCCTTGTTGGCAAGCACAGTGGTCAAACGTTTCTTGTAGTTGATGACCAGGTTTGCACACATCAGGAGGAATTTTGGTCCACTCCTCTTTGCAGATCATCTGTAGATCATTAAGGTTTTGAGGCTGTTGCTTCGCAACTCGGAGCTTTAGCTCCCTCCATAGGTTTTCTATGGGATTAAGGTCCAGAGACTGGCTAGGCCACTCCATGACCTTAATGTGCTTCTTCTTGAGCCACTCCTTTGTTGCCTTGGCTGTATGTTTTGGGTCATTGTCGTGCTGGAAGACCCATCCACGACCCATTTTCAGTGTCCTGGCAGAGGGAAGGAGGTTGTCACTCAGGATTTTACGGTACATGGTCGCGTCCATTCTCAGCGGTCTCAAAAGTAGCCGGTCACCGGCGGCAAATCGCCGTCTGTAGATTGTTATGCCGCCGGCTATTGTCAGTCGAGTCACAAAATTTAATATTAAATATTTCTGACGGCAAAAAAAGTTGTGAACGTAAATTACATCCACTATGTCATGTATGTCCGTTGCCGTGTCAACTTTGTTTACGTCCTCGACATGAGTGCAGCCATTACTGCCCCTTGTGCCATATGTAAGCCGTACTCTGATTGGCTTAGAGTGTTCCATGGACTGTGAATGGCTCATACCATCATGTGACTCACAAATGGCAACGAAGAGAGTTGCAAGCGGCTCCATGCTGGATGCGTGGCTAAAAAAGTCTAGAGGGAAAGGTAAGTATGTTTTGAATACAAATTTATTCTGTCATTGTGTTGATATAGAAAAATAAATACGTCTTAGTCCACCGTTTCTCAGCCTTGCTTAAGACATTATAATCGCAGATCGTAAAGTTGACTCTGCGTTTGACAGCTGCTCGAAAAAAACAAACTGCGTGCATAACAATGCTAATCAAGCTTAAGCTAGACGACCCGCCTCAAATACCCGTCCCGGGTAAATGTTATCCCAATTTTAGATGACCTGTTCCACACCATCCCGCCCCATGAAACATTCGTACTTGCATCTCTCTCTCTCTCTCTCTCTCTCTCTCTCTCTCTCTATATATATATATATATATATATATATATATATATATATATATATATATATATATTTAATATTTCATCTGTATTCAAGATTTCACCATATTCTTCAATAGTATTAGAGAATCTGGAGAAGCTTGTCACCTTAGCTTAGTCAAAGTGCACATTGTGGAAATTGCGATATTAGAAAAGAAGTCAATTTCTCACTTTGACAACGCAACGGTGTGTCGTTTATTGAAACACTCAAAGAAGAAAAAAAACAAAAGATGGCGCTCCCCATCAGATAAACAAACAGAGTTGCCATCCTTAAAGGGGCCGCGTCGCTAATACTCTAACCAGGTAACACATTAAACATGTCGTGCGGAATGCACATCAGATCAGAGGAAAAAGGTATGGTGTATGGTGAATTATGTCCATAATAGATGCCCACTACAACATCAGACTTAAAATTATTATATCATCCATATGTGGATTTCAATCGGACTACTTTTTATGTGTTTGTTTGCAAATATTTCTGAAATTTGATAAAATGACTGAGGTATGATTTCATATTTCAAGTTTCCAAATGGTATTGATTACCCTTTATTTTCACTGTTAAAAGTTACCAGAGGCCACCATTTCTCAGTGCATTTCATAAAATTTTCCGTGCCCAAAGGGGGACGCACCCCCCTTTGAACCCCCCCCTGCACGCTTTGCATGCATTATGTCTGCCACTGGCAGACATTTTACCATTTTGCACCCTGCTGTAAATTATTTGTACCCTACTATTCTCCCAAACTTTGAAGCCCCTGCATTCTTCCGTTGATGCGGTGAAGTAGTCCTGTGCCCTTAGCAGAGAAATACCCCCAAAGCATAATGTTTCCACCTCCATGCTTGACAGTGGGGATGGTGTTCTTCGGGTCATAGTCAGCATTTTTCTTCCTCCAAACACAGCAAGTTGAGTTAATGCCAAAGAGCTCGATTTTGGTCTCCTCTGACCACAGCACCTTCTCCCAGTCACTCTCAGAATCATTCAGGTGTTCATTGGCAAACTTCAGACGGGCCTGCACATGTGCCTTCTTGAGCAGGGGTACCTTGCGGGCACTGCAGGATTTTAATCCACAAGGTACCCACGGGGTCTTAAAAACTTGAAAAAGTCTTATTTACTCTTAAAAAATTAAGGCCTTGAAAAAATATTGGATTTCGTTTGCAGGTCTTAAATTTTGTGCATCAAGTATTATTTTCCCCCTCTCTTATTTTCAGTCCCACAAACGAACAGTATTCCGTTTCTCGTGGTTAATGTGTTCCGCCCAATCAGAAGTGGCTGCTCTGTCACGATCAGGGATGAGAATTTTCTGCCGATCGGCGGATTTCCGACTTTTTCAGACCAAAATGATCGTTTTTGAGATCGATGTAAATCTGTTGAGAAATTTTCGGGGGTGTGTGTGTATGATTAACGATCTGTGGTCACCTTATAACGCAGACATCCCAAGTCTCCCGGAACTTCCGGGAGTCTCCTGCATATTGATAGAAGCGAGCAAGAGCATGCGCGCGCAACATTAAGGTCTGCATCACGCATCTTAGAATGTGCGCGCGCGAGGGAGACTGTGTGCAGTGTTGCCAGATACTGCTGAGTTTTCCAGCCCAAAATGCACTTAAAACCGCCCAATGTGGCAACACTGCCTGTGTGCCTCTTCATGTTGTGCATGCCAGACAAAGAGCACCCTGATTGGGTTACTCAGCAAAATAAGCCAATCAGCTTTCAGTGTGGGTGGGCTTTTATCCCTTTTCTCGAGGACCGAAGTTTTCAGTTGAGTCAGTGCAGCCTACAGGATCGTCCTGGCAGAGAGAGAGCATGCGCCCCAAAAAACCAAAGTACAAAACCCACTTCACCTCAGATTAGGGTTGGGCGGTATTACGGTAAGAAGGTATCCCGAGGTATCCAAAAGTACCAACGGTATCGGTCTCATTACCGTCATTTTAAAAAAATATATAATATCTAAATAAATATGGAGTACATGAGGTCATAATATAAAATAATAAATTGAAGATCATCCCGAATAACTGTGTGATCGTATTTTCACTAATTCTATCAATTTCCTAAAGAAGTTCTCATCGCGTGCAGGGTTGTTTATGTCGTTACCATGGCAACCCTGCGTGACATTTGGAGTCTGACAGAAAGCTTCGCAAGAGACTGAGACCGGGGGTGTCATGGCTCAGATGGCTAAGGCACCGTACCATAAATCCGCGGACCTGGGTTCGATTCCGACCCGAGGTTATTTCCCGATCCCGTCTCTCTCTCTCCCCCGCTCATTTCCTGTCTCTCTATACTGTCCTATCTAAAAAAAAAAAGAGACTGAGACCGCGGTTGAAAGATGTCAAGATAACGAGTTAGTGGCAAAAAAATACAACATCGGCAGTGTGGCAGTATTTTGGTTTCAAACCAAACGAAAAATCTAATATGTCCTCTAAGGCACACCATAGCCTGGGGTACTCCACTTCCACGAGATCTCTCCAATGAGTTGTGTTTTGAGTAGGTTACATGAGTAACAACAAGGTAAAATAATATAGCGTATGACATTTGGGATGTGGGTAATAAACGTTTGAAATGTCATCTACTGAAGAAGCGGAAGAAAACATCGTAGCGTAAACTGTTAGGTTTCTGGTGGGAATTAGCAATGCGCTTGCTATCTTTGTTGGGTGTGTTAAACCGTATGGATTTAAGTGGAATAATTGTAAGGAGTTATGTGATCAAGACAACGTTTTAAGCAAGGTAAGGCCATTTGATTATTAATTTCCCCGCCATGGCATGACGTGGGCCCATATGATTTTGCCTTGTGCAGCTATCACGCATTTGAATTAGGTTCGCCTCATTTGCGCTGAAGAATATGGTTTATCGCGTAGTCTAAACGGACTTGGGTGTTGGTTGATTCTTTTTCTTTTTTTTTATTTCCCATGCTTGAAAGGGTATGATCCTGCTCATCGTGTACTTTTTTTTGATGGAGTAGGTGAAATAGTGCTGCAAATGGCGTTTCAATGCAGACATGTGTAAACGACAGTTGAATGCTATTTTCAAGATGAAGGAAGAGTTGCGTGATGCTTTGAAATATCTCTTAATCCATTCATCAATGCACAAAATTCGCTTTTCTGCTTAATCCATACCACAATGCACACAATGCGCTATGCTGCTTTTAAATAGTACACTTGAGGCATAGGCGCACGTTACACAGTAGGCCGAAACAAAATATTTTTTTTCTCGGTAATACCGTATACCCTGGGAAAACACAGAGACAGTTTAAAGGTATCAAAATTTGGATACCGCCCAACCCTACCTCAGATTACACAAAAGAATCTCCCTGTCTAATAAGGGTAAAAAATAATAACAGTTTCGCGCGATGTACTGTTTGCAACAGTGATTTCAGCATTGCCCATGGTGGCTTAAATGATTGTAAAGGACATGTTAAGGTGAGGAGTGGCATTTCATGTGCATTATTTATTATATATATATATATATATATATATATATATATATATATATATATATATATATATATATATATATATTTTTTTTTTTATTTGCTAACAAATACAAAGTAAGAAGGACAGAATGAAACAAATCAATACATACACATGACATACAACAGAAGCACTGACGTAACATTAACAACAGTTTCAAAGGCTGGACAATACTACTAATATGTTAACAAAGAGATGTAACAGAACACATGGAGACAAATTCGACAAAGATAAACAAGAGCTATATTGCTGTATAGGGGAGGCTGGGTGGGGTTGGTTAGGGGTAATGAATGTGCATGTGAGATGGAGGAGGGTAGGTGGGGGGGGGATTTGGAGGGGTTTTGGGCCTTGAGTTATGGGTGGAGGGACAGTGTGTATATGTTGGGGGGAGCGGAGTTTGTGATAGTGAGCGTGTGTGTGTGTGTGTGTATATAAGCAGTGCTGGTCTAGTGTCGGGCCAGGGAGAAGGAAGCTGGATCATAATGAAGGAGAATGGTGGAGGGGGAGTATTATTTTATTTGCTAATCATTTGTGTTAGTAAATTTTTTATAGATAGTAATTCTAAAAATAATAATGCATTATATTTAGGTTTACAACAGACTGTCATGAAAAGACAAAACTTATTGAAGATTTCCGTAAAGTAACAATGTATGAATATACATTATATAAAATACACATCATATACAAGTGTGTATCTTTTTATAAATGAGGTTAGCTTGTCTAATGTAGCATGTTGGGGAGAATCATAGTATCATATCTATATTTCTGATAAAATTTTAGGTATGATACCGTTTATAACTCTCCTACTTATTGCTCATTTCATAGGGGGAAGGGGGGAATTGCTGGCATGTGCCGCGCGGGAGCGTCTGCCCACATTTTTTAGGCCGAGATGAACTTATAGTTTTTGATTTAAAAAAAAATTTTTTCCAATATGTAATGCCAATTGTACATGCCTGTTCTTTAACTCAAAATCACCATCTCGATCTTCAAATTGACCATATGATATATGCATTACATTACACAACATCCTGTCCAGATAAAACCTAGTTTTAACACAAACTAGAGCTTATAACACAACAGTTGAAAGGGAAGTGATAAGTGATGTTGAATGTTGCCTGCTTAATATGCAAGCCCTCCTGCTACAATGATAACATCAGAAGAAAGCTTAAGATAATTATATGATAGAACTTTTTTCTGGTTTGCACTTCATTGTAAAGGATTAGAGTATTCAAAGACATGAATAGCAAAAATGCAGAAATATAATACTGTAGAGCTCGTTTATATTAAAAGGTGCATTGATTTTTTGAAATCATCAAATATGAATTGATTAAAAACAAGTCTCTTGTACCATATTAATCATTTTTCCCCTGGTAGTCCACCAAGAAGGGGAATTTATTTCCAAATAAATTGCAACTTTTTGCTGATAAAATTAATGGTTTTGGGGTAAAAAAAAAAATAGCTAAAAATCATTAGCCCCTGGAACCCCTGCCCCCCCCCCCGGGCCATGGGCCCTGCCCTGTTTTTTCAGACTTTTTAAATATTTTTCATTCTCATCCCTGGCTGTAGCAATATTGTTGTAATAAAACCGCACAGGGGTGCACCCCCAGATGTGTGCTTGTTTGCGTACACTCTTTGCACCATTGTTATGTTGAGAGATTGCAGCTGATATTTGTAGAGCTTATTGTTCATTAAAGTTATTTATAAGCTTGATTTGATTGATTGATTTTCTGATATTTCATTCATATGCATGCCAGGAAAGGTGCGATGTTGGTCTTAAATTTCATTTACAGTGGTCTTAAAAATGTCTTAAGTCTTAAATTTCAGATTCAAAATCCTGGGGGTACCCTGATCCATTACGGCGTAATGTGTTACCAATGGTTTTCTTGGTGACTGTGGTCCCAGCTGCCTTAAGATCATTAACAAGCTCCTCCCGTGTAGTTCTAGGCTGATCTCTCACCTTTCTTGTGATCCTTGATACCCCACGAGGTGAGCTCTTGTGTGGGGCCCCATACCGAGGTCGACTGATGGTCATTTTGTATTTCTTCCATTTTCGAACTATTGCACCAACAGTTGTCTCCTCACCCAGCTTCTTGCTTATGGTTTTGTAGCCCAGTCCAGCCTTGTGCAGCTCTCATGGATTAAAGTTTTCTGTCGCTACGACGGATTTCCGTCAACTGGGAGCGCTAAAGGTCCATAAGATTGATGCAGATCCGAGGAAGAAAAAAAAAGGGGGGGGGGATAGGCCCATAGGTCTGACACCAATGTGATTTAGAACTTCACCAAGCTGCTGTGATTGCCTGTTGTTGAACCCTTTCTTGTGCTATGTTTGAGTATATGTAAAGGAATAAGTTGTTGTGCTAGATAGGCATAAATAAATAAATGCAGCCTACACTACTGTCTAGTCCCGGGGAGGCTCGGCGTGGGCCACTGATGAAACTATTTGGCTGTCCTACTACTAGGCAACTAGGTTACTTGTCTACTACTAATACTAGGCCTTTTGTAGTAGTAGTAATAATGATATTTGCCTATTGAAAGGTGATCAGGTGAAAAAGTTGAAGCGGCAGCAAGACCTATGCTATTAAGCCTTTTGTAGGTTAAACAGGCTTCGACAGACAACGTTCTGGAAAGGCTGTATTTTTCTTTGGTTTGATTAGCCTACGATTTAATCTTTAAACATTATGGTTTCAGCAGTTCGCTTAAACATTGGAGGCTGCAGAGTTGGGCTGCAAGATTTCCCGACACTTGTTTAAGATGCCAAACTTCATAGTAAGGAGAAAATAATTCCACAGTATTTAGTGCCTCGTCAGTCTCAAAAATTAATAGTGAAGGACCAACGCGAATTAAGTGCCAAAAAAACATCTCGTAGGCCTATATTTTACATTTTCAAAAAAGTCCGGAATTGGAAGTCGGTCAGTGGAGTGTAATGAAGTATCTCATTCACTAAGCACAAAAGGTCGGAAAACAGTGGAGAAAACAGCTATTGCTTAAATAGGCTACTAATGTTTTACATTAGTAATTTAATGTATGTGACAAATAAGTTCATTGATTAAATAGATAAAGAAGCCAATACTCCGAAGCTCAAAATTCAGGAAAGTGGCTCCGGTGTCACAAGTGCACAAGAACAGTTATTTGAAAGTTAACCTGATGAATTTGTGCGTGCGTGTGCGATTTCATGAAGAACCGGGACAATTGGCATTCGGTGAAAGATTCACACCTATGACTCATTATATTCACGCGCGCCCTCTCGCCCACTGTTGCTTCGTTTTCCCGATTTACACGCGTGTCTGAAGATGGAGTTTTCAGAAATCTCCACTCTGCCCAGAGTTTGCGAAAGTAGCTGTTTTCAGTGACTGAAACCTCCGTATAGGTGTGAATGAGAGGTGCAACCGAATAAATAAATATGCGTCTTTTTTATCCGGCTACATGTAGGCTATCGCTGCGCAAAGCCTCTAATGTTGAAATAGTAGTAATATTTGTTAAAATAATCGTAGGCTAATTTCCACATTAATTGGTAAAATGGCCCAAGGGATGTGATGGGGGGGATGGCCGTTTTATAAGGGGGATGATTTGAGATTTTTATTTCAGAAGGGGGATGCCTCCCCCCACATCCCCCCTCAACTCGAGTACTGCGTATAAGGCCACCGGATATAGGCCCTTCGATTTCCATCACTAGAGTGCGTTAAATTACTTTCAGTTTTGCCAGCATGGACGTGCTTCTTTTAAATGAAGGCACAGATGTGTCAGACATCGACAAAATGGTAAAGAATAAGTGGAGATGGGCTTGGCTAAATGAAATAGGCGATAATGGCAAGCCATTTAGTTCATGGTGCAAAAAGATGAAAATGGCAGGTGTGTGCTTTTGTGTAGTTTGCCATAAAAAAAGTCTATGGAAGCAATGGCAGAAAACTAGATGCCTTTGGCTTCACTGTGAAGAAGCAGAAAAAGTGAACTTTCACTTTACTTTTCTTGTTTCCTGGTTTTATGTCAGCAGATTTTCTTATTTTTCTTTCTGTTCCACCCTTTTGAAAGCATGGTTCAAGTTCGACTGCACTTGCACTTTTCTCTGAACCACTGTTGTGCATTACTAAAGTATTGTTGAAATAAATTTGCACTTTGTGCTGAAAACTTGATGTTTCATCATGAATAGCCAGTAATGACAATGGTAAAGTCTTGCCTTAGCTTTAGTCATTGTTAAAATTATGTAAATGTACTATAAGTAGGGGCTGAGGGGATAATGGACAACACGGCGTTTAAAATTTGACGCATCGCTGACGTGGTAGGGGCCAACGACATGGAGCTTTTTTTTTTTCAGTCAGATGATTTTTTTTTTTTTTTTTTTTGCTTTAATCCATGAGCTCTACAGTCTTGTCCCTGACATCCTTAGACAGCTCTTTTTGGTCTTGCCCATGTTGGAGAGGTTGGAGTCTGAGTGAGTGAGTGATTGATTGATTCTGTGGACAGGTGTCTTTTATACAGGTGTCAATTTAAGACGGTTATCTTGAATGCAGGTAACGAGTTGATTAAGAGTGTCTAACTGGTCTGTGGGAGCCAGAACTCTTAATGGTTGGTAGGGGATCAAATACTTATTTCACTCAATGAAGTGCAAATCAATTTATATATTTTATAAAATGTGATTTTCTGGATTTTCTTTTTGATATTCTCTCTCACTGTTAAACCTACCCTTAAAATTATAGACTGTTTATATCTTTGCCAGTGGGCAAACTTACAAAATCAGCAAGGGATCAAATAATTATTTCCTCCACTGTATATCTCAACAACTTTCTTTAAAATGCATAGTACCTTGCTTGTGGTGCTGATTGTTTCATGGAACATGCCAAAAGCTCCAAAAAGATTAACTTCACAGAAAAATAATTATTTGACAGTTTTTGGAGTAGTTTGTACTAGGTTTAAAAAAAAAAAAAAAGGGTGTGTGTGATTTGAAGATCAGATGCGTCATTCTTAGCTCGCCTGCAATGGAGTAAGCAGGGTGAGGTATTGTAATCAGTGCAGTTTGTGTGTCTGGCTGTTAACAATTTAGCATCTAGACCAGTGGTTCTCAAACTTTTTATACTCTGTACCACCTGAGAAAATATTGAGCTCTCTGAGTACCACCATGATGACCAACATTATAATATAGCAGCATAGGCCTTCCCTATTAGCTTCAGCCACACAGGAGAGATGTTTATTCCTTATTATGGTTATTTATTGATAGCTGTTAACACCGAATCAGACATTTACAACTCTGTCCAACAATTCTCACATACTCCTACATACACAGCGCAATACACACTCAAATTGCAACTGAATGAAAATGGCACAGAGCCATACAGTACATATTCGATCTCTACAAAATTATGCTCCTAATCTGGCCCACAAATAACACAAACATCAAGTCTTTTTTTCTCAGCAGAAGATATGTGAAACATCAGACATCTCAGCACGAAAAAAAAAAGAATCCTGAAGACTTGCATTGCCACAAAAATGTAAAAGCCAGACATAATTTTTCACATTCTCACACGTAGCTACACATTTCTTTTGAAACGTTGTATTTATTATGCACTGTATGTTTCAGGTTTTTTTTTTTTAGCTGAAAATGTTAATGCGAAAATATGACTTTCCCCCGCGTACCACCAGAGAGCGCTCGCGTACCACCGGTGGTACGCGTACCACAGTTTGAGAACCACTGATCTAGACTGTTGCACTGATTGACTGACTTAAAATTTTCAGGGTAGGTGGGCAATGGTATGTAGATTACCTGATTACCCCCAAAATTTAATTGGGTCATGGTCACCGGAAAGGCCGGGTGAGGTTTGTTTTGCCTGGCAACATTTGTTCAACTTACAGTGGTGCTTGAAAGTTTGTGAACGCTTTAGAATTTTCTATATTTCTGCATAAATATGACCTAAAACATCATCAGATTTTCACACAAGTCCTAAAAGTAGATAAAGAGAACCCAGTTAAACAAATGAGACAAAAATATTATACTTGGTCATTTATTTATTGAGGAAAATGATCCAATATTACATATCTGTGAGTGGCAAAACTGTGAACCTCTAGGATTAGCAGTTAATTTGAAGGTGAAATTAGAGTCAGGTGTTTTCAATCAATGAGATGACAATCAGGTGTGAGTGGGCACCCTGTTTTATTTAAAGAACAGGGATCTATCAAAGTCTGATCTTCACAACACTTTTGTGGAAGTGTATCATGGCACGAACAAAGGAGATTTCTGAGGACCTCAGGCTGGAAAAGGTTACAAAACCATCTCTAAAGAGTTTGGACTCCACCAATCCACAGTCAGACAGATTGTGTACAAATGGAGGAAATTCAAGACCATGGTTACCCTCCCCAGGAGTGGTCGACCAACAAAGATCACTCCAAGAGCAAGGCGTGTAATAGTCAGCGAGGTCACAAAGGACCCCAGGGTAACTTCTAAGCAACTGAAGCCTTCTCTCACATTGACTAATGTCCATGAGTCCACTATCAGGAGAACACTGAACAACGGTATGCATGGCAGGGTTGCAAGGAGAAAGCCACTGCTCTCCAAAAAGAACATTGCTACTCGTCTGCAGTTTGCTAAAGATGATGTGGACAAGCCAGAAGGCTATTGGAAAAATGTTTTGTGGATGGATGAGACCAAAATAGAACTTTTTGGTTTAAATGAGAAGCGTTATGTTTGGAGAAAGGAAAAACACTGCATTCCAGCATAAGAACCTTATCCCATCTGTGAAACGTGGTGGTAGTATCATGGTTTGGGCCTGTTTTGCTGCATCTGGGCCAGGACGGCTTGCCATCATTGATGGAACAATGAATTCTGAATTATACCAGCAAATTCTAAAGGAAAATGTCAGGACATCTGTCCATGAACTGAATCTCAAGAGAAGGTGGGTCATGCAGCAAGACAACGACCCTAAGCACACAAGTCGTTCTACCAAAGAATGGTTAAAGAAGAATAAAGTTAATGTTTTGGAATGGTCAAGTCAAAATCCTGACTTTAATCCAATTGAAATGTTGTGGAAGGACCTGAAGCGAGCAGTTCATGTGAGGAAACCCACCAACATCCCAGAGTTGAAGTTGTTCTGTACAGAGGAATGGGCTAAAATTCCTCCAAGCCGGTATGCAGGACTGATCAACAGTTACCGGAAACGTTTAGTTGCAGTTATTGCTGCACAAGGGGTTCACACCAGATACTGAAAGCAAAGGTTCACATACTTTTGCCACTCAGATATGTAATATTGGATCATTTTCCTCAATAAATAAATGACCAAGTATAATATTTTTGTCTCATTTGTTTAACTGGGTTCTCTTTATCTACTTTTAGGACTTGTGTGAAAATCTGATGATGTTTTAGGTCATATTTATGCAGAAATATAGAAAATTCTAAAGGGTTCACAAACTTTCACGCACCACTGTATAGTTGGTTTGGAAATGCCAGTGCCATCTTCAATTTCTCTTTGAAATGTACCTGTAGTCGAAAGCCCAAGAATAGAGATCATTTAAAAATGCACTGGATAAACAAAATCAACTGATGATCCCCTCTTCACTCTCGGCATATAGTTTCCAGATGTGATTAAAAACCCATTCTCTCTGCTAAACTCCATGAGCCAGATCTTCAAACAAGGCATATGCCCAGTCAAGCTTTAAATGTCTTTTTGTAGCGACTTTTACTTTACATTCTATCTGTGTCAACTGTCTTGTTAGAATCTAATCAGTATTTACTCTATTATGCTGGTTTCATAGACGGTATGTGATCTAGAAACTCCATAGTCAGTTTACCTGATATTACACATTTCTACCACACAAAACTGTGTACGAACGGTTGATAAATGAGGCCTCTGATGTTTGCTCCTGACCCCTTCTGTCCTTGCCTAGATCACCTGACTGAATGATGTAATAACTGCTGATTCATTAGTGTGATGTAAACTCTGAGGTGCTCTGTGTGTAGGTAATGCGCATAGTGGATAATGTGCGGCCAGATCGTCAGACGGTGATGTTTTCAGCAACGTTTCCTCGAGTGATGGAGGCTTTAGCTCGCCGTATCCTCAATAAACCAATTGAGGTTCAGGTTGGGGGCAGGAGTGTAGTGTGTTCGGATGTGGAGCAACATGTGGTGAGAATATATAACACACACTTTCTTACTGCATAAGCATTCATGTACATGCTGCTGTTAGTTTAATTATTCCAGAACCTGAGGGGTGTGTGTGTGTGTGTGTGGGGGGTCAGATTGTCATTGAAGAGGAGAAGAAGTTCCTGAAGCTGTTGGAGATTTTGGGTCATTATCAGGAGAAAGGCTCAGTGATTATTTTTGTAGATAAACAGGAACATGCTGATGGCTTGCTGAAAGACCTGATGAAGGCCTCGTACCCCTGCATGTCTCTGCATGGAGGTAGACCCATACTGTGAGAATTTACTTTATCACTGTTGTTGCACATATCGTATTTTATTAATACATTGTGTCTCTGTCACAGGAATTGATCAGTATGATCGCGATAGTATAATAAATGATTTTAAGAGCGGCGCTTGTCGGCTGATGGTGGCCACATCTGTGGCAGCGAGAGGCCTGGATGTAAAGCACCTCATTCTGGTGGTCAACTACAGCTGTCCCAATCATTACGAGGACTATGTCCACCGTGCCGGGAGGACGGGCAGAGCTGGAAATAAGGTATGATGATGATATTTATAATAATATGTAATAAAAGTGAGTACACCCTTGTTGAATATCGCTAAAATATGAGAATCTAAACAAATTTTTTTTAATGCAAAGAATGCATTGTTGACTGCATATTAAAGAAACTGTAAACTTGTGTGCCCAACTTTTTTTTTTTTTTGGCTGATAACATAGTGAAGCTTCTTTAGCATAAATGACACCAGTCTAGCTGAAATCTGTGAAGAGATGTATTGCTGTTCTTCCTTTCAGCTCCGCTTTGCTTATGGGGTTATGCTTTAAGATTGCCCAAAGGTGATCTATAAGTTTCGGGTCAGGTGATTTACTTGGCCAGGTTATATTTTTGACTTTCTTCTTTTTTAAAAACTATTGTTTGCATTTTGTAATGCGTTTAAGATCATTGTCTTGTTGGAATATTACTTTTCTTTCTAACTGTCTTGAGAGAG
Organism: Neoarius graeffei; assembly: GCF_027579695.1. Taxonomy (NCBI): domain Eukaryota; kingdom Metazoa; phylum Chordata; class Actinopteri; order Siluriformes; family Ariidae; genus Neoarius; species Neoarius graeffei. Next base: position 54,348,899 of record NC_083580.1, read on the forward strand.
GGAATCCTTTTATTTTGTAATTTTGTAGACACACTAGGGTTCGTTGTGCCATCTATAAAATAATCTCCCCCACCTCTGTTGAACTAATGCACTCCCATATTAACAGATTTCCCCCCTCTGTGATTCACACTTGGTACTGTGATCATCCTGGTGGGCTTCACACAAAACATGCTGAACTCTATCCTAGAGAATGTGCTGCCAGTATTCATATGGCTTCTTTTCATGCTCTTTGGCAAACTTGAGTCTTGCAGGTTTGTGCCAATTTGTTAGTAATGGTTTTCTTCTTGGGCATCATCCATATAAATTAACTTTGTGTAAAGTTCGGTACACTGAGATGCTGATTTCTGAAGACATTGTGGGCTAAGCTGGAAGCACTGAACCACTTTTTTTTTTTTTTTTTTAAGAAGAAACCTTTATTTGTCACATGCACACTTCAAGCACAGTGAGATTCATCCTCTGCATTTAACCCATCTGAAGTAGTGAACACACGTGCGCGCGCACACCCAGAGCAGTGGGCAGCCACACTACAGCCCAGGGAGCAGTCAAGGGTTAAGTACCTTGCTCAAGGGTACTTCAGCCAAGGCTGCTCCATGTTAACCTAACTGCATGTCTTTGAACTGTGGGGGGGAAACCGGAGCACCCAGAGGAAACCCATGCTGACATGGGAAGAACATGCAAACTCCACACAGAAAGGCCCACGTTGGCCACTGGGCTCGAACCCAGAACCTTCTTGCTGTGAGGTGACAGTGCTAACCACTACACCACTGTGCTGCCAATCTCTATTTCAGCATAAGATTGTGTAAATGGCAGACTTTTGTCATCTTTTCTGAATGGCCACTACGGCTTTGATTACCGGTAACATGACTTGTACTACTGCCTGATGGCTGCAGCAATGATTTTGCTCATGTTTAACAGCTTACTAATGTTCTTGTACCCTTTTCCATCTTTAAAGTTTAAGAGTCTGGTTTCTCAAAATTTCCTTCCAATGGGGAGCTGTTATGGATCTCATAAGAGACCAAATTTAGAAAAAACTGGAGTTGACAGCATGTTTTGCATACTTATGCAGTGTTCTAACTAGACCAAAATATCAGCATAGTGGCACCAATTATAATGGCCAGGGGGTTCTTGGCCTGACTTAGGTCCCCAAAAGCTCACAGGTTCTACATGCTCAGAGATGCATTCTATTGCATTTCGTGGCACTTGCAGGCCTCCCTGACACAACTCTCCAATAATAATAATAATAATAATAATTTATTATTATTATTATAACTTTGGTAATATTAATAGGCATATTGGGTGAAAATTTTAAATTTAATCCAAATTGCTTGAAACTGGTTTCATTGAATTCACAATTGAATGTTGAACAACATATACTTTTTACAGAATTAAAATGTTTATCTGTTCTTGAGATATTACAAATCAAAGATCGAAGAAATTAGTTAATTTTTAGAAAGCTGATGTAATAGGATAACATGGGCCTAATTAATGAATGAGATTAGTGGGTTTTTTTTTTTTTTTTTTCAAGATATTTACATAGAAATTGGCAGGCACATAGATGTTTTGTATACCGAATACAAAATTTGAAAAATTAGTCAAAAACAGTTATGCAAAGTAGTATTTAGTTAGCATTACTTATGCTAATTAGGTGAAAAAAGTTAAATTGGTACTCAATAAAAGAATATTTCTAATACCCTCTTCGTGCCCCCCCCCCACTGTTCACTCTACTGACTCATGACTGCGTTGCAACTTGCAGCTCGAACCACATCACGTTTGCTGATGACATGACTGTGGTGGGTCTCACCAGTAAGAACAACGAGCTAGCATGCAGAGAGGAGGTGCAACGGCTATTGGACTGGTGTAGCGTCAACAACCTGTCTCCTGAACATGGACAAAACCAAAGAGATGGTTGTTGACTTCAGAAAAACACTGAGTGACGACATCTTGCTGTACATCAATGGCTCACTCGTGGAAAATGTCAAAGTCCTTCCCGCGCCATGTGGTGCATAGGGCGGTGCCGATCTCCATTTCCGTAGCCCTCAGCCTCTTGCCTATTATACATAGCTAGGGTTACAGTGGGGGGCTAGTCCTCTGGTAACCATGAGCAGCGCTCGAAACTAACGGTGTCCCGACGTCCCGGGGACCATAAAAAATGTCATCGGGACACAAAATTATCATATCTGGGACAATCCCGGGACAATGGAAAAAAATAGATCTAGAAAAAAAGTTCTACATTAATATTATTTACAAAGCCGTAACACACGTAGACATTCACCTAATTTGTCAATTTTAATTTAAAACGTTAACAGCGAAAAATACATAGTAGCTACACTTTCGATGCACCTGCATCCGTAGGCTACAGAGCAGCGCATTCTGTTCTAGAATCTTCGGCCGGTGTCCGCATTATATGGACTTGGAATGGAATTGCTACCGCACACGCTGCGCCGACTCTTGCCACAACAAAAATGCTTAAGTGGTTGAAGCGGACCGAGCGCGGGGAAGAAACTGAAAGCCCAGACATAACGTCTCCGGGACCTTCAGGATCCAAAGTGTCATCGCCTGGTCTGCAGGCAACGCTAGCAACTGAATGAACTTAATGAACACTATTAGACACGTTATAAAATACAACAGGAATGATGTGGATGATATTGACGGAAGATACCGTTCAACAGAATAAGTGAGTTTTCTTGGTGTCTTTCTAGTTCAGAAAGTTTAGTCAGTCAGCAGCACAACTAGGCTCGGACCTGCCACTGTGTTGATGTTGCTAACATTTGCACCCGGCAGCGAAAGTTCATAAAATGGATAACGGAAAGTTCATAAAAATGGATAACGGAAAGTAAATAAAAATGGATAAGGCAGCTGGGCCATAGAAGGTTCACGCTGCACGCTGCATGCTGCACACTACACGCGTGTAAAGAAAAGTGGACAAACGTAGCATGACTTGCTCTGGGCCATAGAACGGCGTTCACGTTGCACGCTGCACACTTCACGCATGAAGCGTGAAATGAACATGCACACTTTTTTCTAGGCGTGAAGATGGAAATTCCAGTCAATGCATGCGGTCACCGCCGCGCCAGCCAATCAGAACGGGTCTAGGGAGATAACTCTATGCTTTCAGGGGAAAACTTCAGAAAAAATATAATTGAATGGTATAATTGAAAAATAGTTCTTCATCGGGCTTGTCAAGCAGATTATAGAATGTTCGGTGAAATTCACCACGGGTTTCTCTCAGAAGGAAGTGTTCTCGGCTCCAAATTCTGTTCCTTTTTCTCTTCCTCTGTCTCAGTAAAAGCAGAATGAGGCAATCGTCATCATCCGAAGAGTCCATATTGTTGGTTACTCGGTCAAAGTAGAACAGACGCAACACGTGAACATCCAAGCATGAAGTTTAATGGCCCAGGGTCCGGTTCTTCACGTGAACGTGTAGCGTGCAGCATGCAGCGTGCAGCGTGAACCTTCTATGGCCCAGCAGCCTAACGGAAAGTTCATAAAAATGGATAACGGAAAGTTCATAAAAATGGATAACGGTAATGGTGAAAATTATAAGTTGGCCTTATAAGTGCCAACAGATATTCAAGGTATAAGTAGATGAAATGAACATAAAAGGGGTCTTATTTTCAACTAACGTGTACTGCAGATGTAGGGAGTTGAAACATTTTCTGAATGAGCTAGTTGGCCCCTTTTAAATAAACGGGTATCTATTCATACAGTGAGATCGCCAAAGTTTAATAAACTGAAAATGCAATAACTGTAATTTTGAAGTAGATGATGTATAGGACTTGTGTCTTGTGACTTATTGTAAAAATGATATAAAGGGTTCAAAATCGCATAGTTACAAATATAATAGTAACTTCATATGATAATATTAACCACTGGTTATTTCAGAGAGGAAAAAAATGGGGACACTATTGCTTCCATTCGGGACAATACAACACAGAATTCGGGACCACTGGGGGACACAAAGAAAAAAAGTTAATTTCGAGCCCTGACCATGAGAGTTTGACTCCCCACTCGCATCTGTATTGCAGTGTGCCTTGCCAGACGGCAGTAGGTACCATTGGTACCTTGGATGGTCTTTGATATGACCCGACCGTGAGTAGAACTCGCGATCTGCCGATGGAGAGGCGACCATGCTCACCACTAGGCCAACTTGTGGTTTGTGGAGAATGTCAAGAGTACCAAATTCCTGTGTTCATCTGGCAGAAAACCTCACCTGGTCCCTCAACACCAGCTTCATAGTCAAGAAAGCCTAGCAGTGCCTCTGCTTCCTACAGAAGCTTAGGAAAACCCTTCACCCATTCTCACAATATTCTACAGAGGGGACTATTGAGAGCAATCTGAGCAGCTGCATCATGGTCTGGTTTGGGAATTGTACCATCTCAGATCGCAAGACCCTACAATGTACAGTGAGGACAACTGTGAAAATCATCTGAGTTTCTCTTCCCTCTGTCACGGAAGTTTACGCCACACGCTGCATCCAGAAAGCTGCCAGCATCGTGGCTGACCCCGCACACCCCCACGCAATCTCTTCACCCTCCTGCCATCTGGAAAACGGTACTAAAGCATTTGAGCCTTCACAGCCAGACTCTGCAACAGTTTCTTCCCACATGCTATTAGACTTCTCAACTCTGAGGGCTGAGACTGTGGGCACACCACTGTTTAACAAGGACATCAAGGCGGAGAACCACTTTGGTCTGAAGATGGGTGAGCCCTGTTGGATCTGGAATCTGTGGGCAGAGACAGAGCAGCACAGACCTTATTTCCTCTCCCCATTCTACTTGCTCAACAGGTGAAGCGGTGTCCTTTTCTATCCTCCCTGCACCTTGTGGAGGGATATTGAGCGCCTCGATTAGCAAGCTCCAGCCACGTTGCATTCGGTGTCCTCGCCCCTTGGCCATCTGTGCGTTGTTTATAAATCGTGGTGCTGTCCTTTCAGCACTGCCACTTAGGGAAGTAGGGCATTGCTCCTTCAGCACCACTGGCAGCATGGCAAGGAGCGCTTGTTTTGTGTGCAAGGACCATTGGCCTGCCGTTTTCACAATGTGTATCTACATTGTCCACTTTATTAGGGACGCCTGTATACCTGCACATTCATGCAGTTATCTAGTCATGTGATATCAGTCAAAGCTTCAGGTAATGTCTTCAGAATGAAGAAAGTGTGATCAGTGTGACTTGATCATGGCATGGAGATTTGGTACCAGCCGGGCTGGTGAGAGTATTTCAGCAATGCCTGATGTCCTGGGAATTTCACACACAACCAGGGTTGCACCGAATCCAAGATTCGGTTTCGGATTCGGCCGAATCTTGGCCTTTTTAAAGGGGTTCGGTTTCGGCCGAACCCTAGAGCGACGATCGAACCGAATCCTACGTGTGTCGCACGTGCATGCGATTACTTCGTCAAAGTTTAGGAGAAGATAGCCTCCATTGTGCTTGCAGTCGAAATCGAAAATGGAAGCAGTGAGCCAAAAGAGTGTTGTGTGGCAGTACTTTTCAAGTGAAAGAGGGAGATTCAAGTCGTGCAACATGCACACTTTGCAGTACAGAGTTGTCTCGTGGTGGGAAAGATGCTAAACAGTACACAACATCTCCGCTGTTAAAACATCTTTGCTCAAAGCATCCGACGGAGTACGAGTTGTGCATGGCCGAATCTAACGTTAGTGAGGCTTCAGGTACCGCAACCGCACAGTCAGATAAAAAGTGGTACTCAGACTACCATTACCAACGCTAGCTATAGAACTAGGTTGTAAATAAAATAGCCTACATGGAGACATGTTCGAGATTTTTGTGCTACACTTTGTATCTAATTAAGCCTACAGTTGTAAGTGCTTGAAATTGAAGTGAAATATCCTATAATTGATGTTCCATGAGTGTAAGCATTAAACATGATCAAGATCCCCAGTAAGTCCCCCCCCCCCGAGGAAAACAGATTCAGCATTAAATATCACCTTTTTGTTTGAAAATTAAGTAGGCTTACATGTATGCAAGAGTTAAAATGTAAATGTGCTACGTTTTGCTGCATTCTATCTGCAGAGATTTTTTTTTTTTTTTTTGTTCAACAAAGAGCACTTTAGCAATGGCTCACTGTTACTGACAGGCCTTATTCTTTTAGCAATAATGTCACTTTTTGCTCTTTTTCTTTGTTCTTTATAATGAACAGGATACTAAAGCCTGTACACTGAATGACTTTAAGCTGAAAATTTCAGTGGTGTTCTCCAAGTGTGACTATCCAAATACAAAATAGTGGCAGAAGTTATTGCCTATGTTTTTACAGTTTAAAATAAAATAATAAAATATTCCTTCTGGATAAAGTATCTCTATCTTACTATTAAGAAAAGGAAATGTGCAATATATATATATTTTTTTTCACTGCATTATAATGTACTAGCTAATGTTCGGAGTAGGATTCGGTATTCGGTTTCGGATTCGGCCGAATCTTAAGCAGTGGATTCGGTATTCGGCAGAACCTTAAAAATAAAGATTCGGTACATCCCTACACACAGCAGTCTCTGGAGTTTACACAGAATGGTGAGGTGAAAAACAAAAAAAACATTGAGCAACAGTTCTGTGCATGGAAATGCCTTGTGGAGGTTGGAGGAAAATGGCCAGATTTGTTTGCGTTCCCATGAAGGAATATAATTAATCAAATAATTACTTTCTACAGCCATGGTGAGCAGAAAAGCATCTCAGCATGTACAAAACATTGAATCTTGACGTGGATGCGCTAAAACGGCAGAAGACTTCAGATTTCACTCCTGTCAGCCAAGAACAAGAATCTGAGGCTATTATGGGCACAAGTGCACCAAAACTGGACAGTTGAAGGTTGGAAGACAAATCCTTTGGCCTTTTTCCAATCTTTTGCAGTTCAGTTTCAGTGAGCCTGTGCCCATGATTTGCCTGATTAGATAACTACATGAATGCACAGGTGTTCCTAACAAAGTTGACAATGACTGCTGCTGTTTTACTTGGCCAAACTGTTTGATGTCTGGTTGTTAGTACAGTGGTTTTATTCTTTATCAGGACATTCCAAATTTGTTGTATTGGCTATGCTTGATGTTTGTGCAATGCTTTGGACTGATTTTTCCCTCTTTTCTCAGTTTCAAAATGGCTTGCATATACAGCTCTCTGCTTCATGTAGGTTTATGCTTAAGAATAAATGCAGTCTTCACAGGTGAAATCTAGGGGTTCAAACGAAGAGTAGAGTAGACATGCAGAGCTATTAATTGTTCAAACAATCTATCTAATGGAGCACACCTGGGCAACAAGAAACTCCTTTCAGTCATGTTCCAATATATTTGATGATTTGAAGAGTGCGTAGGTTTAATCAAAAGGTACCATGTTCTAAGTTGTGTAACACTTTTTTTTGTATGTAAATATTAGGAGCTGAAATTCTGATCTATTGTCTCATCGTTTGCTCTCTAAATAAATCAAATTAGCCATGCTTTGCTTTTGAAGGTGTGTGTTAGTTACTATATTATCTTCTGTTGTGTTATGTTGTCAGGGCTATGCATACACGTTTATCACAGAGGATCAGGTGCGATATGCAGGTGACATCATTAAAGCTCTGGAGTTGTCAGGATCTTCAGTTCCTCCTGAGCTCGAGAAACTTTGGGCTACGTTCAAGGAGCAGCAGAAAGCGGTGAGACCCTGAGACCACACCCCCATAACACCACCCTTTTAGCTGCACTACATCTCCATGATGCCATACTTTCACCAACACCACACCTCATAAGACTACCCATATACCTACACTACAGCCCCATAACACCATCCCTTTATCTACACTGTGCCCCATAACACTCACCTACACCACGCCAAGTAAGACCACGTTCACCTACACTACACTATCATAACACCAGCCATTCATCTACACCATGTCCTAAAGTATCACCTGTTCACCTGTGTCACATCACATGGGATCACCACCCTTTTAACTACACCAAACCTCGTGTGTGTGTGTGTGTGTGCGCAGGAGGGGAAGAGTATTAAGAGCAGCAGTGGGTTTTCAGGGAAAGGCTTTAAGTTTGATGAGACTGAACATGCTCTGGCTAACGAAAGGAAGAAACTGCAGAAAGCAGCGCTCGGTCTTCATGATTCAGACGATGAGGACACAGCACTGGATGTGAGTGTGAAGATCCAGTTTAGAGTTGATATTTTGTTTAACTGCTGATTTTTGTAACTGATTTTTAAAAAAATTTTCACCTATAAAAGTATCCATGGAAAGTAGTGTGAATCAAGACTACTGTTTAATGTGGCTGTATAAACTGCTAGTTGGATGGAAGCTAGCAAGCAGCCCAACTAATGTTATGCCATGATTCTGTGACACACAGACTGATGATGATGATTAATGGTGAGACTAAATTTTTAACCACTTATGATCAGTGTAGCTCTAAAGGAGATGTTTGTTCCCCTCACAGATAGATGAGCAGATCGAAAGCATGTTTAACTCTAAGAAGCGTGTGAAGGATCTGGCGGCTCCAGGGGGCGCTGCACCATCAGCTTCAGGACTCAGCATCGCTGCTGCAGGACTCGGTGGTCTTGCTGTACCTTCAGCTGGAAATATCCAGAAACTTGAAATTGCCAAGAAACTGGCCCTGAAGATCAATGCACAGAAAAACCTTGGCGCAGAAGCTCAGGTGAGTCAGGAAGGCTCCATTCCAAACACTAATAACTGAATTCTAGTTAGAGTTCTTAGTAAAACTTTGGTTATTTTAAGGCTCTGTCCCAGTCTTAACTACTAATTATCCCATTAGCTAGCAAGCCACACTGATTTTCAGCACACTTCTGTATTTGGGACACAACTTGAGGCTTGGCCCTGCATGTCACATTTTGTAATTTTTTCCTTCACATGTTAGGATGTGATGCAGCAGGCCACTAACGCCATCATGAGGGGTGGCACCATGATTGCACCCTCCATCTCTGCTAAGACGATTGCTGAGCAGCTTGCCGAGAAAATCAACGCCAAGCTGAACTACACACCCATTGAGAAACTGGAGGAAGAGCGACAGAATGCTGAACAGTCAGAGAGTGTCAAGAGGTATGAAGAGGAGCTGGAGATCAACGACTTTCCCCAGGTAGATACACACTCACCTAACTGATGGGGGGAGAGAGGAAGGGAGAGAGAGAGCTAACCCCTAATGCACTCTGAGCGAGACACAGGCAAATATACACATTTTACACCTGATGCCCTCTGTGTCAGTGTGAGGGAGCAGGTACACACACCTAACCTCTCTAGTCTGTGTAGAGAGAGACAGGTATACACACTGAACTGTTGATTCACCCTCTGTCAGTGAGTGAGAGACGGGTACATGCACACACAATCATTGACTTATTGTTGATGTGTTATTGCCATGTTGTTGGTGTGTAGACGGCGAGGTGGAAGGTGACGTCTAAAGAGGCTCTGCAGAGGATTGGCGAATATTCAGAGGCTGCCATCACTATCAGAGGGACGTACTTCCCCCCTGGAAAAGAACCCAAAGAGGGAGAACGCAAGATTTACCTTGCCATCGAAAGTAAGTGTGTGCGCGCGCACACACTAGTTAGTATAGTTTTAACATTTTCATTAATTTTTATTTTTATGTACAAATCATAAAGTTGGGAAGGTATGGAAAATGCAAGTAAAACAAAAAAGCAGTGATTTTGAAATTTACTTTCTCATATTTCATTGCAGACAGTATGAACCTGATATTTCATGTTTTGTCTGGTCAAATCCATCTCATTTGTTAATATACATCTATTCCTGCATTTCAGGTTTGCAACATGTTCCAAAAAATTGGGTCAGGAGGAATTTAGGGCTCGTAATGAGTTTTTAAAACAGTTAAATTATGTGATTTTGTAATCATGATTGGTACAAAATTAGTATCCAGGAAAGGCCTAGTCTTTGAAGAGCAAATATGGACTGAGAATCTCTAGTTTGTCAACAGATTTGTGAGAAGTATTGAAATGTTTGAAAGAAGAAGAAACCTTTATTTGTCACATGCACACTTCAAGCACAGTGAAATTCATCCTCTGCATTTAACCCATCTGAAGCAGTGAACACATGCGCGCACACACCCAGAGCAGTGGGCAGCCCAGAGCGCCCGGGGAGCAGTCAGGGGTTAGGTACCTTGCTCAAAGGCACCTCAGCCCAAGGCCGCCCCACGTCAACCTAATTGCATGTCTTTGGATTGTGGGGGAAACCAGAGTACCCGGAGGAAACCCACGCAGACACGGGGAGAACATGCAAACTCCACACAAAGGCCCTCGCCGGCCATTGGGTTCGAACCCCGAACTTTCTTTCTGTTCATGCTAACCACTACACCACCGCGCCGCCCTAAAAACAACATTCCTCAAAGGAGGATAGGAAGGGATTTAGATATTTTACATATCATTAAACTGTTCAAGGAATCTAGAGGAATTGCAGTGTGTAAAAGGCAAGGGCGTAAGCCTAAGCTGAACACCCCACGATATCTGATCCCTCAGACAGCACTGCATCAAGAACCGTCATTCACTATGGTGCTACATAGCCGATATAACCACACAGGCTCAAGATTACTTTGGCAAACCGTGGTTGAGCACTACAATAGGGTGTTGCATCCACAAATGCCAGTTGAAACTTTACTGTGCAAAAAGGAAGCGTTGTGTTAATTGTATACAGAAGTGCCATCAACTTTTCTGGGCTCAGAGACCTCTGGGATGGACCACCACACAGTGTAAATGTGTGTTGTGGTTAGATGAAATTAGTATTGCAGGTGGTTGTTGTGTGGGGATCCCCCCCCTTCTTCCTCCTCCTACCCCAAATATCAAACGGGTGCTGTTTGTTTTGGACCAAAGACAAAAAAAGACCGTCCAGACTATTACCAGCAACTATTCCAAAAGCCAGGGAGCATCATGGTATGGGGTTGTCAGTGCCCTTGACAAAGCTAACTTGCATTTGTGTGATGGCAGCATTAATGCAGAAAAGTACATTGAGGTTTTGGTACAGTAGATGCTGCCTTCAGGATGACATCTTTTCCAAAGATATTTCAACAAGATGGTGCAAAACCATTCTGCACACATTACAAAGGAATAGCTGGGGAAGAAGAGGGTGCCTGACCTCAATGTGTTGCAAGAATTAAAACGAGTGTTTTTATTTTTTGGGGGGGGAATCATGAGGTAAAATATCAAATAAGGTGCTGTTGTATTGTTTTGAGTGCAATACACGTCAAAGAATTTACAAATCATTGTTTTCAGTTTTGATTTAAATTTCAACATACAGTCCCAACTTTTTCTTATTTGAGGTGGTAAGTTTTCAGTTTTTTAATTTCAGTTTAGTTTTTGCAAGTGCATAATAGTTTTTTTTTTTTTTGAGGAATTAATTAGTTTTAGTTTAGTTCTCATGTTAGTTTTGGTATTTCACAGCCATAGCTTTCCCATAGTAACTAGATAAGACATGAGCTGTTTACTTCTGGGACAATTAGATGCTATATTGGTTTGCTGACCCTGGTCATAGATATCCCATTTTGTATATTGTATTCTTGCCTGTAACAGTGAATAGCCAAAATAATGCTTAACAATAATGAAAGTATGTGACAGATGGTTTGTGATCACTCTAAACGTGTTACACAGGAGTCTTTAACTTTATGGTGAACATGTTTTTCGTGTGTTTTAGCCAACGTGAAATAAATCTGTTTTCTCAACTAAATCATAGTGGATATTATGACGGGTCAGACTATCATGTTTTATTGTAGGTCTTTTTGATGGAGAATTCTTTTATTCCATACAAATATATTTTAATATTACAAAGCTTTATTTCTATTTTAAATGTCTTAAGTATTACTCAGTTTAAAATTATCGTAAATAGATGGTGTTTGGTTGTAATCTTCGTGACTTGTCCATTGTCATACCTGTTGAGACTTGTCGTAGAGAAGTATGTTAAAGGGATAGTTCGGGATTTTTGACATGAATCTGTATGGCATCCCCATCAATAGTGTCGTGCAAGCACACTGACTTACCCCTGACAGCATCCTGTGAGTCCAGTTCTTGTCCAGTTTTGGTCCAGACGAAAGTAGTCCGGCAAGTTTGTTGGGGTCACGAAAGTAAAACGTTTTTCGTCTCAAAACAGTATGTGTTCAAAAGAGTGATATATTTGCATCACAAAACCGTTGCCAAATAAAAAGTCAGACCTCGAAATCGCTTGGCACTATTTTTCTCTCCCTTCTTATCACTGCGCGCTGCCTGCTTCATCCAGCTGTGGCTCCAGCTTCAAGGATAAGCTGGAGCCGCATAAGTAGGAGTCCCGGCGGGTGGTTTGTATTCGATTCGTTTATATCCCGACCTTGTCAGCTGTCAGATTTATGTTCATGGACCCGGTAAGCTGGTAAATAATATTTATTTATTTTTTTCTTTACCAATTTCTAACAGAAAACGAGAGCGCCCGAAAGGGAAAACCGAGCCGAGCTGCCTCACGGCTGTAATGCAAATTGCTTTCCTCCTCAGTATACAAGTGCACTTCCATGGCAGGGAAAAAGAAACTACCACTGCTGCCTATGTAGTGCCCTATTTATACAAATAGGAGTCATTCAGGATTCAGCCATGTTTTTGCTCCGTGTCATGGCTGAATCCTGAATGACTCCTATTTGTATAAATAGGGCACTACATAGGCAGCAGTGGTAGTTTCTTTTTCCCTGCCATGGAAGTGCACTTGTATACTGAGGAGGAAAGCAATTTGCATTACAGCCGTGAGGCAGCTCGGCTCGGTTTTCCCTTTCGGGCGCTCTCGTTTTCTGTTAGAATTTGGTAAAGAAAAAAAAAAATTATTTACCAGCTTACCGGGTCCATGAACATAAATCTGACAGCTGACAAGGTCGGGATATAGACGAATCAAATACAAACCACCCGCCGGGACTCCTACTTATGCGGCTCCAGCTTATCCTTGAAGCTGGAGCCACAGCTGGATGAAGCAGGCAGCACGCAGTGATAAGAAGGGAGAGAAAATAGTGCCAAGCGAATTCGAGGTCTGACTTTTTATTTGGCAACGGTTTTGTGATGCAAATGTATCACTCTGTTGAACACATACTGTTTTGAGACGAAAAACGTTTTACTTTCGTGACCCCAACAAACTTGCCGGACTACTTTCGTCTGGACCAAAACTGGACAAGAACTGGACTCACAGGATGCTGTCGGGGTAAGTCAGTGTGTTTGCACGACACTATTGATGGGGATGTCATACAGATTCATGTCAAAAATCCCGAACTATCCCTTTAAGTTTGTTTTTGAGCTAGGTGAAAACAGGAATTGTCTGTCTTGCATAACATGCTGCTCGTTCATGCAGAAGTCCCTCCGGTAAAGTTAGTTTGTTTAGCTATTTGGAATTCAGCAAGCTATAAAAACATTGTACATGGACTTTACTGGGCTCAGTCTGTCCATCCAGCATCTAATCCTTTTTAAATAAATCCATTTTACACCCTTTCTTCCATATATAAATCATTATAACGGAAACCATGTAAGAACATATCCTTGTGTTTTATAGCCCTTTATCTGTGTACTGTATGAAAGCTGCACCCACACTCCAAAATGCTGTAAATAACCCAAAAATATGTTTTTGGGAGGCGGCTTTTTTTTTTTTAAAGTCATTTTTATTTTGGTTAACGAAATTTTTCATTTGGTTTTAGTCTGTTTTTGTTCACTATATTAACCCTGGTCTGACACACACACACACGCGCGCGCTGTGTTGATTGTTTAAACCTGATTGACATTGAGGATGTTATTCCTTATTGAACTGATACAAAAGAAAAAAATTGATGAGGTGAAATGTTTTTCAGGTGCAAATGAGTTGGCAGTGCAGAAAGCAAAAGCAGAGATCACACGGCTTATCAAAGAAGAGCTCATCCGCTTGGTAACCTCTTCCTCCTTTGTTGTTATTACTACAATAATTTATTATTATTATTATTATTATTATTATTATTATTACCCCCTCACCTGCCTGGTCAAAGATCTGTGTTTTTAGGTTTTAACTGTTTTGTAAATGTCTTCAAATTAAGACTGTAAAATATGAAATTTGATAGTGTGAGCTTATGGAATAGTGAGATCTGTTGTGTGTATTATGGGATTATTATTCGTAAACATAATTTTAAACTTTGACCCCTTCACTGAATTGAATGATGGTTTAATGGTGCAATTTTCTCTGTTTCATTTGTTAGAGAATAGTTAAATCATTGCAGTTAAAAAAAAATTCTGATTGCACATTAATAATTCTTTTCTTCCCTTTCAGCAAAACTCATACCAGCCGACAGTCAAAGGCCGATACAAAGTGCTGTAGACAAGGATGCTGCTGTTTTTTCAGTGTTTTGTAGTGATGTAAAGGTGATTTGTTTCAGTGATTTAAATGAGCTGTGAGGAGTCTGAACTGAGCTGAATCACATATTCATTGTGTAGATTCTCTTTTACACCAATAAAATGTTTCAAACATAACCCTGTGTGTGTGTGTGTGTGTGTGTGTGTGTGATAAATGTATTTTATTTAGTAATAGTCCTCTTAGGTTTCAAAATTTGTCTAGTCAGTGTTCCCTAATGGCTTTTAAGTGTACATCAGGGACCTCATACAAGTGTACACTTGCAATTATTGAAACGGATTTCTAGCTGAAAAATCTGTTATGTAGGCCTAATTGCACTCCAGCCCCCTAATTAGTTAACACACTTTCAGATAACATTTTCATTAGCTGTCATCTTCAGACAATTTTCCAGCTGCTCTTGTTAGGGGTCGCCACAGTGGATCATGAGCTGCATATTTGATTTGGCAAAGGTTTTTACACCAGATGCCCTTCCTGATGCAATTCTCCCCAATCTATCTGGGCTTGGGACTGGCATTAAGTATGCACTGGCTTATGCAACCCCACTGGGTATTTTTTACCGAATCTGCATGTCTTTGAACTGTGGGAGGAAACTAGAGCACTCGGACGAAATCCATGCAGTCACAGGGAGAACATGCAAACTCCACACAAAGGCCCCATCAGCTGTGAGGTTTGAACCTGGAACCTTCTTGCTATGAGGTGATAGTGCTAACCATTGCTCGCTTATTTATTTATGCAGAAAGGGGCGGCAAGGTCATGTAGTGGTTAGCACTGTCACCTCACAGCAAGAAGGTTCTGGGTTCGAGCCCAGTGGCCGACAGGGCCTTTCTGTCTGGAGTTTGCATGTTCTCCCCGTGCTGTATGGGCTTCCTCCGGGTGCTCCGGTTTCCCCCCACAGTTCAAAAACAGGCAGTTAGGTTAACATGGGGTGGCCGTGGGTTGAAGTGCCCTTGAGCAAGGCACCTAACCCCCAACTGCTCCCTGGGCACTGTTGCATAGCTGCCCATTGCCCACTGCTTAAGATGGGTTAAATGCAGAAGATGAATTTCACTGTGCTTAAAGGGCATATTCTGGACCAATTTCGTGTTTTTTTTTGTTTTTTTTGTTTTTTTTTTGTTTTTAATATGAAAGTATGTCTCTTTACACACTCATCCAGAAGGGTAATTTTGCACAAGACCATCTGTCTACAGCAGAAAAAAAAACGCGTCTGGAAAAATCCCAAGGGAGTCTGGAGCCAGATTCGTGACGTCACCTGCGGAAGCGCCAGCAGGAGCTTTGCACGGTTTCAGTGCACAGCCTGTGTAGACCAAGCGCTCCCATTTCTCTCTCATTGTCCGGTCTTTTGGAAAACAATGAGTACTAATCCCATCATGATTGGTGTCGCTACACCCTCCTACGATACATCTGTTAACCATTTTAATAATTACGCGATAACGTTGAAGAAATTTGCAGAAAACCACCAGGTCGTTTTCTCATAAACAAACCAGCGCTGACGTAGGATTCAGAAGGAGGCGTACTGCAGATGACATCACGAAAATCAATGTTTGCTGGGAAATTCAAATGCCAAGTTTTTTCAGAGGTGGACCAATTCACCTCAAATGGCTTGATTTCACCTGAATTTTTCTGGTATTGCGCAAGGTAAAAAAAATTGCAGAGAATGCAGAATGTTACAGATATTTGACCAAAGTTTAATATAAAATAGGAGAATTACATTGATCTTGCTCCTGAATTTACCGGTGATATGCACTTTAAGTCAAGTTTATTTGTATAGTGCTTTTAACAATAAGCATTGTCGCAAAGCAGCTTTACAGAATTTGAATAACTTAAAACATGAGCTAATTTTATCCCTAATCTATCCCCAGATAGTACAGTGGTATGCAAAAGTTTGGGCACCCCTGGTCAAAATTGCTGTTACTGTGAACAGTTAAGCAAGTTGAAGATGAAATGATCTCCAAAAGACAAAGTTAAAGATGACTCATTCCCTTTATATTTTAAGCAAAAACAATTTTTTATTTTCATCTTTTACATTTTCAAAATGACAGGAAAAGGGCCTGAAGCAAAAGCTTGGGCACCCTGCATGGTTAGTACCTAGTAACACCCCCTTTGGCAAGTATCACAGCTTGTAATCACTTTTTGTAGCCAGCTAATAATCTTTCAGTTCTTACCTGAGGGATTTTCACACATTCGTCCTTACAAAAGGCTTCCAGTTCTATAAGTTTCTTGGGCTGTCTTGTATGCACTGCTCTTTTGAGATCTATCCACAGATTTTCAATGATGTTTAGGTCAGGGGACTGTGAGGGCCAGGGCAAACCCTTCAGCTTGTGCCTCTTGAGGTATTCCATTGTAGATTTTGAGGTGTGTTTTGGATCATTGTCTTATTGTAGGACCCATCCTCTTTTCAACTTCAACTTTTTTACAGATTGTGTGATGTTTGCTTCCAGAATTTGCTGATATCTACTTGAATCCGTGCTTCCCTTGACCAATGAAATGTGCCCTGTGCCACTGGCTGCAACACAAACCCAAAGCATGATCGATCCACCCCCATGCTTCAGAGTTGGAGAGGTGTTCTTTTCCTGGAATTTGGCACCCTTTTTCTCTAAAAATACCTTTGCACATTGTGGCCAAAAAGTCCTATTTTGATATTCATCAGTCCACAGGACTTGTTTCCAAAATGCATCAGGCTTATTTAGATGTTCATTTGCAAACTTCAGATGCTGAATTTTGTGGCTAGGACGCAGGAACAGTTTTCTTCTGATGACTTTTCCATGAAGGTCATATTTGTTCAGGTGTCGCTGCATAATAGAACAATGCACCACCACTCCAGGGTCTGCTAAATCTTTCTGAAGGTCTTTTGCAGTCAAACAGGGGTTTTTATTTGCCTTTCTAGCAATCCAGTGAGCACTTCTTTCAGAAAAGTTTTCATCTTCCAGACGTCACCTTGATCTCCACTGTTTCTGTTAACTGCCATTTCTTAATAACATTACAATCTGAGGAAAGAACTACCTGAAAACACTTTGCTACGTTCTTGTAGCCTTCTCCTGCTTTGTGAGCATCAATTATTTTATTCAGAATCCAAGAGAGTTGCTTAGAGGACCCCATGACTGTTGATTTTAGGGACAAGTTTGAGGAGTCTGAGAATTTATACAGCCTTGAAATCTGCCTCATCTGACCTTTCCTAACAAAGAATGTGAACAAGCCACAGCTCAATAAGCTAATTAAGGTTTGGAACCTTGGTAAAAGTCACCTGCGAACTCAAATGTATTGGAGTGCCCAAACTTTCGCATGGTGTTCTTTTTTTCACTCTCCAGTTGTACAAAACAAAAATAATACACAAATATTGCAGAAAACGCTGAAATGTCGTCTTTACCTTTATGCCTTTTGGTGATCAGTTCATCTTCTGCTCACTTAACTATTCACAGTAACAGACATTTTCAGTAAGGGTGCCCAAACTTTTGCATGCCACTGTATGTGTACACGTGATTGATAAAGTGTGTTCTTCAAGAAATGAGGGCTGTTAATGAAGTGTCGTCATTCATGGAAATCTTACTTTTAAACACAGTTTCCTTGATAGGAGGTGCAATAATCATTGGTTTAGGGTTATCATTTATTTATTTAAAATCATTGTGCAAAGAAGTCCAACATCAAACGTGTCTTGGCTGACTGACAACATTGGGGATAAAGAGGAACATCAATTTGAAGAAGCCTTTGTCACATGCACACTCAAGCACAGTGAAATTCATTCTCTGCATTTAACCCATCTGAAGTGTAAATCAGATTTTAAAAAAAAACCTGTTTCTCTTTAGTTCATGAACAGACACTTGTGTCTAAACTTGAGCTTCAAAAATAAGTACACAAACTTGCACATTTTGTTATTTTTCAGCAATAGCTCAGGTACGTATGTCAATCTATTCTGCCTGAGGAGGTTTTTTTTTCTTCTTATTTTCATAGCAGCGCTTGTCAAAACAATGTCAAAAACAAACAGGCAGGCATTAATAATTAATAGGATTGATAATTGCATGGAACTGGGGAGGTTTTTTAGGTTTACTCGAGAGATTTTATGCTGATGTAAGATCGCTCTTCTGTTAATTACAGAGGACAAAA
Organism: Neoarius graeffei; assembly: GCF_027579695.1. NCBI lineage: Eukaryota > Metazoa > Chordata > Actinopteri > Siluriformes > Ariidae > Neoarius > Neoarius graeffei. The sequence goes on from NC_083580.1 coordinate 54,367,302, forward strand.
TATTCCCTCTTGTATTTTGTCACCATGCAATACTTAATAAAGTCGATCCCAAGTTCATGTTATGATCCCACAGGACTTAAGCAGTTTAAAAACATTTTTTGTTTGTGTATGCTGAATCAGCCATACCTGACTGTGCCATGGACAATGTGACTTGCTTATTAATGTTTACATATGCCAACCGGAACTAAAAATTTTAGCCAGATTTACAAAGGTTTCAGTGAAGCTAATTTTCTTCATGTTGGTGTGTGTGTTTGTATGTCAATCAAATGTAAAATGCAAAGCATGTAGTACTGAGTTGTATTTACTGAGGCCCGCAAAGCTCAGTGAAAGCTGAAATCTCAAAATAAATAAATAGCATTAGTAAAAAAAAGGTAAGAAGCTGAAGGGTTTTTTGGGTCTTGTCCGTCAATAAGAAATTTAGTAGTGTAACAACATAAGGTCAAAATCCAAATCATAGAAAAGGTGAATTAGGTGTAAGTTAAGTGAGGTGAAACAAGAATGGTTTGACCAAGAAAACAGGAAAAAAAAAGTGTACTATATACCCAAGTCATCATGGATGACAAGCACGTCATGCAGGGAAACTGTTTTGTTTAAGGATTTTTAAAATTCTATTTAAAGGAAAGTGTCTCAAGCAGAAGTACATTGCACTTCAATGTTGTGTTGGAAAAGTATGTGTCATAAAGAAGCCCATGATGGCATGCACCACTAGGGAGTATACAGCCCATTGCAAATTAAGACATGCCAGATTGATCACTTGTCAGTCACTTAGTGCTGGCTCTAATAAAGTGTTGCACAGCATTAAAAGATGCTGTGGAAAATGGATCCGATTATGCTGAGCCATTACAGCCTGTCTTCCTTTTATATGGTGGCATTTTTTCATAAATGAATGTTTTTATTTGTTAATTTATAGATTTGTCTTGTTTCCTATAATTTTTCATATTTAATATTTCTTTCATGAATGCCTTTAATATGAAATTACTAGGTTTTACAAACCCTTCATTAAATTTGTGTATGTAACTGCTTTATTATGATCATAGTTGCAGTGTATCTGGGGCAGGCTGGGCACAGGCTGAGAGAATTCATACTGGATAGGATGTCAGGCCATTACTTGCATGCAGTGTCTTGTATTCATTCCCCTTGGTGTTTGTCCTGTTTTGTCATTATAAGCTGGAATTAAAATGGATTTTTTGGGGGTTAGCACCATTTGATTTGCACAACATTACCACTTTAAAGGTGCAAATTGTTTTTTTTTTTTATTGTGACACAAACAATAATTAAGATGAAAAAACAGAAATCTAGAGTGTGCATAGGTATTCACCCCCTTTTGTATGAACCCCTAAATAAGAGCTGGTCCAACCAATTCACTTCACAAGTCACATAATTAGTTGATTAAGAGCCACCTGTCATCTCTCTCATTATCTGTAGCCGCTTTATCCTTCTCCAGGGTCGCAGGCAAGCTGGAGCCTATCCCAGCTGACTACGGGCGAAAGGCGGGGTACACCCTGGACAAGTCGCCAGGTCATCACAGGGCTGACACATAGACACAGACAACCATTCACACTCACATTCACACCTACGGTCAATTTAGAGTCACCAGTTAACCTAACCTGCATGTCTTTGGACTGTGGGGGAAACCGGAGCACCCGGAGGAAACCCACACAGACACGGGGAGAACATGCAAACTCCACACAGAAAGGCCCTCGCCAGCCCTGGGGCTCGAACCCAGGACCTTCTTGCTGTGAGGCGACAGCGCTAACCACTACACCACCGTGCCGCCCTAAGAGCCACCTGTGTGCAATCAAAGTGTCACATGATCTGTCATATGATGTCTGTATAAATCAACCTGTTCTGGAAGGACCCTGACTCTGCAACACTACTAAGCAAGCAACATGAAAACTAAGGAGCCTCCAAACAGGTCAGAGACAAAGCTATAAAGAAGTATGGATGAGGGGCGGGTTATTAAAAAAAAAAATTCCAAACTTTGAATATCCCAGGGAGCATCATTAAATCCATTATAGTAAAATGGAAAGAATATGGCATTACTACCAACCTGACAAGAGAAGGCCACCCACCAAAACTCACAGACCAGTCAAGAAGGGCATTAATCAGAGATGCAACAAAGACACCAAAGATAATATTGAAGGAGCTGCAAAGATCCACAGCAGAGATGGGAATATCTGTGCACAGGACCATTTTAAGCCATACACTTCACAGAGTGGGGCTTTATGGAAGAGTGGCCAGAAAAAAAGTCATTGCTTAAGAAAACACGTTTGGAGTTTGCCCAACAGCATGTGGCAGACTCCCCAAACAAATGGAAGAAGATTCTCTGTTCAGATGAGACTAAAATTGAACTTTTTGGCCATCATGGGAAATGCCATGTGTGGCGCAAACCCACCACCCTGAGAACACCATTCCTACAGTGAAGCATGGTGGTGGCATCATCATGCTGTGGGGATATTTTTCATCTGCAGGGACAGGAAAGCTGGTCAAAACTGAAGGAAAGATGGATGGCACTAAATACAGGGCAATTCTGGAGGAAACCTGTTTGAGTCAGCCAGAGGTTTGAGACTGGGATGAAAGTTCACATTCCAGCAGGACAGAGACCCTAAACATACTGCTAAAGCTACACTGGAGTGGTTTAAAGAGAAACATTTAAATGTCTTGGAATGGCCTTGTGGCAGTGGGGGCGTGGTCAAGCGCCGGTCTGTGACCGGAGGGAGGAGTCAGGGAAGGTAAGTGGCAGAATCACTACACCTGATGTCAATTAACCTGTTTGTGTGTCTTCCCAGTGACCGCGCCCTATATAAAGAGAGAGAGAGAGCAGAAGAAGGGAGCTCTCTCCCCAGCCAGATGACTTGTGTGTGTGCGTGCGTGCATGGCTGTGAGAGTATGTTTGCATCTGAAAAGAGCAAAATAAATGAAGTTATGGAACTTTATTCTGGCCTGCCATCTTTCTGTGCTCCTCCCCGTCCTACGAATTGCCACAGTGGTGCCGAAACCCGGGACAGAGCACAGGAAAAGAACAGCCCCATGGAGTCCTCCTCCTTCGCAGACCTGGTCCATGCCCTTGCTACGGCCCAGCAGAGCCAGCACCAGGCGCTAGTCACCCTCCGGAAGGAGCAAGAGCACTGGTTCGAGGCCCTGGTGCTGGCGCAGCAGGAAGATCGACAGGCGTTCTGGCACCTCCTTGCGTCAGCGGGGTCCACCATCTCCACCGCCGCAGGCCCTTCTTCCCTCACCCTAACTAAGATGGGCCCACATGATGACCCCGAGGCCTTCCTCACGCTCTTCGAGCAGGCAACAGAGGCCTTGGGCTGGCCGGTGGAACAGCGAGCGGCGCGCCTCCTCCCCCTGCTAACGGGCGAGGCGCAGCTGGCCGCGCTACAGCTCCCTGCCGACCACCGGCTGGCCTACATGGACCTTTGCCAGGCCATCTTCCAGTGGGTGGGGCGCACCCCCGAACAACAGCGACAGCACTTCTGCGCTCTGTGGCTGGAGGAAGTCGGCCGGCCGTTCGCGTTTGGCCAGCAGCTCTGGGATGCCTGCTGGCGGTGGTTGAGGGCCAACAACCGCGACGCCGAGGGCATCCTCGATCAGGTGGTGCTGGAGCAGTTCATCGGCCGCCTGCCAGAGGGAACCGTGGAGTGGGTCCAGTGCCACCGCCCGGCGTTGCTGGATCAGGCCATCGAGTTGGTGGAGGACCATTTGGCAGCTGTTCCGACGGCAGGACAGCAGACATCCTCTTCTCTCTTTCTCTCCCCCTCTCTCTCCTCCTGTGTCTCGTCCTTGCCCCAATCCCCCACCGTGGAGGCAGGGGCCAGCCCCACCCCAGCCGGCTTGTCGCACCCACGGTGCCCTCCCGTTTTTCCCTTCTGTGTCTGTCTCTTCCACCCCCTCAGGTGAGTGAGCCCCAGATCGCCGGTGCAGAGAGGAAGCCCGGGCTGGTTTGCTGGCGCTGCGGGGAGCCGGGCCACCTCCAACAGCAGTGTTCGGCAATGGAAGTGGGCGCAGTGGTTCGGATCCCTGACGCACCAGCAGCTGCCCTCGATCGGGCCGGAGCGTATCGCATACCGGTGAGTATCCAAGGGGATACATATCAGGCGTTGGTGGAGCACAGGGGGTGAAGGTGTTGTGTGTGAATGGGGATGTTCACAGCTACTCTTTAGTGTCGGTCCACATTTTTTTCCGAGGGGAAAAATTTAGAGTAAAGGCGGCGGTTAATCCTCGCCTCACCCACTCGATAATTTTGGGGACTGATTGGCCGAGATTTGGGGAGTTGATGAGTCATTTAGTGAAGAGTGGGTCCTGCCGTAGTTCAGCGGGGGGAGGTCCCGGTGTCGCATTGGCGGGAGCAGCTGTCACAGAGCCTTCTATGTCATCTCCGCGTCCGAGTGAGGAGCCACAGGCTCCTCCTCCCTCTCTCGGGAAATCCCTTGCGGATTTCCCATTAGAGCAGTCGCGAGATGAGACTCTGCGGCATGTGTTTGACCAAGTGAGAGTAATCGATGGTCAAATGCTCCAGCCAAATGCCACCCCGTCCTTCCCCTATTTTTCTATTATGAAAGATAGATTTTACTGAGTGACGCAAGACACTCAGACTAAAGAGCAAATCACACAGCTTTTGATTCCAAAAAGCCGTCGGGAATTAGTATTCCAGGTGGCTCACTTTAATCCCATAGCTGGACACTTAGGGCAGGATAAGACACTAGCCCGAATAATGGCCCGGTTCTATTGGCCAGGGATTCACGACGATGTCCATAGGTGGTGTACAGCGTGCCGCAAATGCCAGTTAGTAAATCCAGCAGCCATTCCAAAAGCGCCTTTGCGCCCTCTACCATTAATCGAGACCCAGTTTGAAAGAATTGGGATGGATCTCATTGGGCCATTAGATCGGTCAACACGAGGGTACCGCTTTATTTTAGTTCTGGTGGACTATGCAATGCGATACCCGGAAGCAGTGCCTCTCCGCAATATCTCAGCACGCAGTATTGCGGAAGCGCTCTTCCGCGTCATCTCCCGAGTTGGAATCCCGAAAGAGATTCTGACTGACCAAGGCACCTCGTTTATGTCACGTACACTGAACGAACTGTATGGGTTATTAGGTATTAAGCCGATCCGCACCAGCGTGTATCACCCACAAACGGACGGTTTAGTTGAACGGTTCAATCGCACCCTCAAAAATATAATTAAAAAATTTGTAAGTGAGGACGCACGTAATTGGGATAAATGGCTCGAGCCCTTGTTATTTGCAGTGCGAGAGGTCCCCCAAGCCTCCACGGGGTTCTCCCCGTTCAAATTATTATATGGGCGTAAACCGCGCGGCATTCTAGATGTGCTGCGAGAAAATTGGGAGGAGGGACCTTCACCAAGTAAAAACAAAATTCAATACGTTATTGACCTGCGTGCAAAACTCCACACACACACCTAACCCAGGAGAATTTGCGGCAGGCCCAAGAATGGCAAACCCGCCTGAACGACAAGGGTACGTGCCTTAGGGAGTTTGCACCGGGAGATAAAGTACTCATACTGTTGCCCACATCGAGCTCCAAATTGATTGCCAAGTGGCAAGGACCCTTTGAGGTCACACGGCAAGTCGGGGACGTCGACTATGAGGTGAGGCGAATGGACAGGGGTGGGGCACTACAGATTTACCCCCTCAATCTGCTCAAACTCTGGAATCAGGAGGTCTCTGTGGCATTGGTGTCAGTGGTTCCGGAGAAGGTGGAGCTGGGGCCGGAGGTTCAAAAGGGAGCATTGGCATTGCGTACCTCTCTGGTCCCCTGTGGAGACCACCTCTCCCCGACCCAACTCATGGAGGTTGCCCAGTTGCAGACCGAGTTTTCGGATGTGTTCTCACCCCTGCCTGGCTGCACCGACCTCATAGAGCACCACATTGAGATGCGCCAGGGGGTGGTAGTGCGTAGCTGCCCTTACCGGCTACCCGAACACAAGAAAAAAGTGGTTCAGGAAGAACTTGAGGCCATGCTCGAAATGGGCATCGTCGAGGAGTCCCACAGCGACTGGAGCAGCCCGGTGGTCTTGGTACTCAAGGCCGACAGGTTGGTCCAGTTCTGTGTAGACTATAGAAAAGTCACCGCGGTATCTAAATTCGACGCGTACCCAATGCTTCGTATTGATGAGTTGCTCGATCAACTAGGCACGGCTCGCTTTTACTCGACACTGGATTTAACAAAGGGTTATTGGCAGATCCCCTTGACTCCATTATCCCAAGAAAAAACGGCCTTTTCCACATCGTTCGGCTTACACCAGTTTGTCACACTTCCTTTTGGGCTGTTTGGGGCACCCGCTACGTTTCAGCAGCTGATGGATAGGGTCCTCCTCCCCCACACCACCTATGCGGCCGCATACCTCGACAACATCATTATTTATAGTAATGACTGGCAGCAGCACTTACAACACCTGAGGGCCTTCCTTAGGTCGCTGAGGTGAGCGGGTCTCACAGCCAACCCAAAGAAGTGTGCGATTGTGCGGGTGGAAGTATGGTATCTAGGCTTCCACTTGGGCAAAGGGCAGGTGCGTCCCCAAATTAACAAGACGGCAACAATTGCGGCCTGCCCGAGGCCCAAGACCAAAAAGGGGGTGAGACACTTCCTGGAGCTGGCTGGCTACTATTGTAGGTTTATACCTAATTATTCGGACGTCACCAGCCTGCTGACTGATCTCACTAAAAAGGGGGCAACAGATCCGGTCCAGTGGACGGAGCAATGCCAGCGGGCTTTCTCTGAGGTGAAGGCTGCACTGTGCGGGGGGCCACTGTTACACTCCCCTGACTTTTCTCTCCCCTTTATGTTACAGACTGATGCGTCAGACAGAGGGCTGGGGGCCGTTTTGTCCCAGGAGGTGGAGGGGGAGGGGGAGGACCGTCCGGTGCTGTACATCAGTAGAAAGCTGTCGGTACACGAGGGGCGCTACAGCACCATTGAAAAGGAGTGCCTCGCAATCAAGTGGGCGGTCCTCGCCCTCCGCTACTACCTGCTGGGACGCCCTTTCACCCTCTGTTCAGACCACGCGCCCCTCCAGTGGCTCAACCGCATGAAGGATGCCAACGTGTGGATTACCCGTTGGTATCTGGCACTCCAACCCTTTAACTTCAAGGTGATCCACAGGCCAGGGGCGCAGATGGTTGTGGCGGACTTTCTCTCCCATCAAGGGGGGGGGGGGGAGTCGGCTGCAGGCCGGACAGCTGCCCAGCCTGAGTCGGGCGGTGGGGGTATGTAGCAGTGGGGGCGTGGTCAAGCACTGGTCTGTGACCGGAGGGCGGAGTCAGGGAAGGTAAGTGGCAGAATCACTACACCTGATGTCAATTAACCTGTTTGTGTGTCTTCCCAGTGACCGCACCCTATATAAAGAGAGAGAGAGAGAGAGAGCAGAGGAAGGGAGCTCTCTCCCCAGCCAGACGACTTGTGTGTGTGTGTGCGTGCGTGCATGGCTGTGAGAGTATGTTTGCATCTGAAAAGAGCAAAATAAATGAAGTTATGGAACTTTATTCTGACCTGCCATCTTTCTGTGCTCCTCCCCCTCCTATGAACTGCCACAGGCCTAATCAAAGCCCAGACCTCAATCCAACTGAGAATCTGTGGCATAACTTGAAGATTGCTGTACAGCAAAACAACCCATCTAACTTGAAGGAGTTGGAGCAGTTTTACCTTGAGGAATGGGCAAAAATCCCAGTGGCTAGATGTACTAAGCTAATAGAGACATACCCCAAGAGACTTGCAGCTGTAATTGCAGTAAAAGGTGGCTCTACAAAGTATTGACTTTGGGGGGTGAATACCTATGCACATTCCAGATTTCTGTTTTTTTCATCTTAATTATTGTTTGTGTCACAATAAAAAACAATTTGCACCTTTAAAGTGGTACAGTAGGCATGTTGTGTAAATCAAATGGTGCTAACCCCCCAAAAAAATCAATTTTAATTCCAGCTTGTAATGCAACAAAACAGGACAAACACCAGGGGGGATGAATACTTTTGCAAGACACTGTAATAGCAGTGTCCTCAGCATATTGGAGTTTAAAAATTGTAGCAGTGGAGGTTTTGGATATGGCTTTCAGTCTGCGTAGATTAAACTACCATCCAAACAGTACCTGATACCCACACTATCTTCCAAGTTAATGTCCGTTCATGTAAAGAGTGTGATAGCAACATTATACACATTGAAGAGGACATGGGCATGGACACATCCCTGCTTTACTCTCATTGTGACGTCAAAAGGTTTACATGCTTCACCACTGACCATCACTTGTTGGTCATTTCATTCCATCATGCCATTGTGGAATTGTCTAAGAATAGAGAGAAAATGGGGCAGGCAACCAAACTTCTCATCCATAGAGGAGTTCAATTAATGGTGTCAAATGCCTTTGCAAGATCGATAAAGGTGAGGTAAAGCTCATTTCTCTGTTCCCTGCTTTCTTTCTAGGAGCAATCTTGAGACAAACATCATGTCCACTGTACTCCAGTCTGCATGGAAGCCACATTGAGACTCCAGCAGAACACGGCTGACAAACCCTTGGAGCAGATGAAAAAGCATAAAGCAAGTCAGTATCTTCTCTGTAACATCCAGTAGTGAGATTCCATGACTATTTTCCGGGATACTGATTTTGTATGAAATTATTTGATTTCATACAAAATCATATGATCTCATCTCGTTATCTCTAGCTGCTTTATCCTTCTACAGGGTCGCAGGCAAGCTGGAGCCTATCCCAGCTGACTACGGGCGAAAGGCGGGGTACACCCTGGACAAGTCGCCAGGTCATCACAGGGCTGACAAAAATCATATGATTTCATACAAAATCATATGATTTCCCTTTCCAGGATACTGATTTTGTATGAAATCATCATAACAATCATCTGTTTTTTAGAAGAAGAAGCCTTTATTTGTCACATGCACACTCAAGCACAGTGAAATTTGTCCTCTGCATTTAACCCATCTAAAGCAGTGAACACATGCATGCGTGCATACATACCCAGAGTAGTGGGCAGCTATGCTACAGCACATGGGGAGCAGTTGGGGGTTAGGTGTCTTGCTCAAGTGCACTTCAGCCCAAGGCTACCCCATGTTAACCTAACCACATGTCTTTTGGACTGTGGGAGAAACTGGAGCACCTAGAGGAAACCCACGCAGACAGTGGGAGAACATGCAAATTCCACACAGAAAGGCCCCCGTCGGCCACTGGGCTCGAACCCAGAACCTTCTTGCTGTGAGGGACAGTGCTAACCACGACACTACCATGCCACCCAATATGTTGTTGACATCACCTGTTTCAAATCATATGATGTTCGTCCTTCAGGGTCAAAGATGACCATGACTTCAATTTTGTGGGTGGCGGTTGTGGGTCCAGAGGTGACTGATGAGGCCAGTCACCCACATGTCGGGCACGCGTGGGTAGGTGTTGTAGTGGTGGTGGCAATGACGATAGTTTGAACCTTCTGCGCAGTTCTCTGTGCAGCTCATTTCTTCTGGGCCTCGGCAATGTGTTTCATCTATTGTGGGAGCATAAGCACTAATCAACATTACATTCTTCTTGCCTCCAAGTGGGAGCTAAAGTGTCATCAGGCGATCGTTGATGCCCTCCAAGAGTTTGGTAAGTTTCTGGGCAAGGTGGGACTTTACAGCAAATCCAATGCATGCCTCTCGCTGTTCAGTGCTGCTATGACCACTATAGAAGAAAGTATAAGCACCACCACATTCCATGAGCTGGCCCTTGTCTGCTAGATGTGTTTTGCTGAGGGCAGCTATGTCCACATTTTAGCGAGCTAGTTCCCTGGCGATTAGTGCAGTTCTCTTCTCCAGCCTGTCTACTTTGATGTTATCCAGTAGAGTGCACCTGTTCCATGTGCCAAGGTTGAGTACCTTCACTATCTTATTTATTTTCTTATTTGTTGTATTTCAACTGCTGAGTAGGATCCCTGCCAGCTGCAGTGTGTTAGCCAGGGTGAGGTGAAGCAGGCTATGTTTGGGCCACCTTTTCTAGTCCCTTCCTCCATGGAGGTGAGCAGAGCAAATCCTAAATAGGGCTGCTCAGACACCCAGGAGGCTGTCAAACTCTGCTGCTTCTTCATTCCAGCAGAGAGCAACCCTATTCCCTGGGCCACCAGCATGCAGGTTCATGACTACAGCTTCCAGTGTTTCCGCACCTGCTGCTTCGCCATTTGCCCATCACCACAGGACTTGAATTTGAAGTCATGACTTGCGCGTGACTTGGATTAGAGTGAGGGAGATTTGCGCAGCCATCAGCCTCACTCTATCGTCCCGACCTCACTTGGTTCAGGGGCAAGACAGAATCAGGACAGCTGAAGATAGGCCAGGATGCAGTGGATGGTCAACAGTGTTCTACGTGTTGCACTGTGCCCTGATTGCACTCCACAAATGCTTTGCTGGGTCTGCCTTCCTGCTTGTTAAATACAGAGTATTGTACAAAGTGGCACTGACTGTTTTTAAAGCCTTAAATGGTCTAGCACCACTGTATGTTGTGGACATGCTATGTCCATACACCCAAATACGATCCTTAAGATTTGCTTCACAGGCACTTCTTAATACTCCACGATTCCATTTGACACAGAGAGGGGACTGCGCCTTCAGTGTGTTTGCTCCAAAGCTATGGAACAGTCTACTAAGCGAACTGAAGTCTGCAACATTTCTAACTAGTTTTAAATCTTTACTTAAAACACACCTTTTCCGCCTTGCATTTGATTGCCTCTGATTCTGTATGTGATTTCTGGTCAGAGGTCTCTCCTTTCTCTTGTATTGTATTTTCTGTCTGTGTTGCTGTTATTGTCCTTGGTTGTTCTCTGTGTAGCTTTTGGCTAAAATTCAATGTGTCTTGTATTTTATTTTATTTTGATTTTATGTCAATTTTAATTTATTTCATACACTGATTGTTAAGCACTTTGGTTGTAAATGTGCTATATAAATAAATTTTACTTACTTTTACTTACTTACTTACTTACTTGTTGAACCACCACGTGGTGGGTTCCTCTGTGCAGTCTGCCAAATCCAGTCTTCAGTCAGAACCCTGACCAGGGGGAGTGAGGGGTTGCTAGTGCTTGCTTAAGGCACCACCCCAGGCTAGTGGCGGGAAGGAGACACCTTACTACTCCCTTGCATGGAGGTCAAGGATGGCACATGCCCACTGCCCTATGTTTCAAATCACATTATTATTTAATTGCTTTTTAATAACCTCATTACTAGCCCTAAATCGCCCCGTCCTAAAATGCAGACCTAAAATGCAGGAATTTAAGTATATTAATAAATGGAGTAAAGTTGACCAGACAAAACATAAAATATCTTGGGTTCACACTATCTCCAATTAAATATAAGTCAAAGTAAATTTAGAAATTACTGCTTTCTTTTTTAATTTCCATTTTTCATACCATCTCAACTTTTTCTGATTTGGGATTGTATGTTTCAGTTGCTGGTTAAAGTCAGAATCCAACCAGTCATCACATCCTTTATGAATTAGGGGACTTCTATAACATGGATGAAAAAATGTTGGGAGATTGTACAACATTATCATCTCTTTTTGAACCCAGGGGGATGCACTGTATGGCCAGGATGCAAAACATAATACAGCATTGGTATTAGCACAGTGAACTAAAACATACTGTATTATTAACTGTTACTTATCTGACTCAGTTCAAAACAACTAACGTTAGCAATGGTTAAATTGTTAAAATTGGTCAAGGATTACACAAACTTGCGAACTAACTAATTAGCCCTAGTACATTAGCTGGCATATCAGAGTAGTTATCTTAGCCTGACTGACTTCTAGCCAGCATTATAACAAAACATGGTTCACACAAATGATAACAGAGATGGACATGACCCATAATAAATAAAAAAAAAACACTAACAGTAATTAGATATATAATTCAATAAATATAAAACCCTGTCACAGCATCATGCTGGATTAGAGAAGTTTGTGCTCTTAAGGCTAGTCAATGACTGAAAAAAATGTGGATGACGTGGTTCTATGCCCTTCCATTCATGGCTCAAGCTCAGCCAGATTGGATGGAGAGTGTCTGTGAACAGCAATTTTCAAGTCTTGCCACAGATGCTCAATGGGATTTAGGTCTGGACTTTGACTGGGCCATTCTAACACATGAATATTCTTTGATCTAAACCATTCCATTGTAGCTCTGGCTGTATGTTTAGGGTCATTGTCTTGCTGGAAGGTGACTCTCCTTCCCAGTCTCAAGTCTTTTGCAGCCTCCAACAGGTTTTCTTCCAGGATTGCCCTGTATTTAGCTCCATCCATCTTCCCATCAACTCTGACCAGCTTCCCTGTCCCTGCTGAAGAAAAGCATCCCCATAGCATGATGCTGCCACCACCATGTTTCACAGTGGGGATAGTGTGTGCAGGGTGATGAGCAGTGTTAGTTTTCCGCCACACATAGCGCTTTGCATTTAGGCCAAAAAGTTCAACTTTGGTCTCATCTGAACAAAGCACCTTCTTCCACATGTTTGCTGTGTCCCCTACGTGGCTTCTGGCAAACTGCAAATGGGATTTCTTATGCCTGTCTTTCAACAATGGCTTTCTTCTTGCCACTCTTCCAAAAAGGCCAGATTTGTAGTGTGTATGACTTATAGTTGTCCTGTGCACAGATTCTCCCACCTGAGCTGTGGATTTCTGCAGCTCCTCCAGAGTGATCATGGGCCTCTTGGCTGCTTCTCTGACAGTGCTCTCCTTGCTCACTCTGTCAGTTTAGGTGGACGGCCAGGTCTTGGTAAGTTTGCAGTTGTGCCATACTTTTTCCATTTTTGAATGATGGATTGAACAGTGCTTCTTGAGATGTTCAGAGCTTGGGATATTTTTTTTATAACCTAACCCTGCTTTAAACTTCTCCAGAACTTTATCCCTGACCTGTCTGGTGAGTTCTTTGGTCTTCATGATGCTGTTTGTTCTTCAGTGTTCTCTAACAAACCACTGAGGCCTTCACAGAACAAGTGTATTTATGCTGAGAGTAAATTACACACAGTAGGACTCTATTAACTAATTAGATGATTTCTGAGGGCAATTGATTGCACTGGATTGTATTTAGAGGTATCAGAGTACAGGGGGCTGAATACTAATGCACACCACATTTTTCAGATTTTTATTTGTTTAAAATTTTGAAGACCATTTATCATTTTCGTTTCACTTCACAATTATGTGCTACTCTGTGTTGGTCTATCACATAAAATCTCACTAAAAAACTTTTAAGTTCGTGGTTGTAAGGTGGAAAAATGTGAAAAAGTTCAAGGGGTATGAATACTTTTTCAAGGCACTGTATTGGTTATCAACCTTACATTCTTCAGTTTAAGAAAGATATCATGAGATGGGTTCAAAAATGTAGAATTTATCATTAATCTATTTTTTTTCATGACTTTTTACTCAAAAAAAATCCATGAAACTTTTATTAAGTTGGAATTATTTATTTATTTATTTATTTATTTATTTTACAGCATGATTGTAAAACCATGCCATGGTCAGTGCCATACAGATCATATTTTCTCCCCATTCTGATGTTTATTGTGAACATTAAGATGATACTGTTGACCTCTGTCTGCATGATTTTATGCATTGTGCTATTGCCATATGGTCAGCGGAATGGATAATTGCATGAACAGAGAGGTGTATAGGTGTTCCTAATAAAGTGACCAGTGAGTTTATATTAATGTATGAATGAATGCAACAGTGGATTTAACTGATGAGTCAAAACATTCATTAAAAATATAATTTCTATTTCAGAAAAGACCATTAATAATCTCTTCTACTTTAATGAGTTAAGGGACAATGCTTATTGACACAGACGTTATTGACACAGAGCTTAACACTCTCAAGGCTCGCTGATGTAACAGAGATGTAGTATATTTAAATAGTGGCATTTATCAACCAGAGACTGAGCAGAGGTCTGAGTCCTTCAGGTGTAAAGCTTACTATACTGTAGGTGGCGTCTACATTTGCAGTACTGACAGTTTTATACTTTAACATATTTAACTGCTGATATTATATACTTTTAGGCTTTCTAATTGTATTTATATTGTTACATAAAGCATGATTAATTGATTCCTTTGCATGCATATTTGATATGCTGAGACTGAAAGTGCTGAAAAGATACAAAATGTTTTGAACCTACATTTTATTTCCCTGGAAGCAACTTTCAAGAAAAAAAATGAATGACTCCAGTATATGTTGTCATACTGTACATATTTGTAAAACATTCAGTGTTTGTATAATTGGATCGAACTCTGATTTCTCCCTTACTTTCTGCAGGACTACTGATGGCCAACATGTCTGGGACTTTGACTGGTGTTGATATGCAGACCATGAGACTGCCTTTTACAAGTGAGAGGATCTTCAGGATATTCGTTGTGCTATTCACACAGTTCCTCTTCATTTATGTTAACATTCTGATGCTGTTCACGCTGAGCACCAAAGCCATCTTCCGTGAGACACCACGCTACATACTCTTTGCCCACATGCTCCTGAATGACACCATTCACCTGGTGTTTGCCATGGTGCTCTACACATTTAGTTACTTCTACTTTGTGATGTTGCGTGCTGTCTGTGCCTTCCTCGTGTTGGTGTCTACATCGACATTTGTCAATGCGCCACTAAACCTGGCAGTCATGTCCTTGGAGAGGTACACAGCCATCTGCTTCCCTTTGCGGCACAGTGAGTTGGCTACACCAGCACGCGCAAGTGTGGCCGTGGCTCTGGTATGGGTTTTGGGCATCATTGATGTGCTAGTTGATGTGTGTGCTCTCTTTCTCCTCGCAGAGCCATCCTTCTACTTGTCTCCTACAATGTGTAACATCACACAGCTCATGGTGGCACCCTGGCAGCAGGGCAGAAGTGTGATATTCAAAATCCTGCTCTTTGTCACAGTGGCCATTGTGTTGCTCTACACGTATGTGGCCATCCTGCGGCAGGCCTGTGCTGCCTCCTCTGACACCACTTCTGCCCATAAGGCCTTGCATACTGTAGTACTGCATGCGCTGCAGCTTGGCCTCTCACTCATGTCCTTTCTCTATGAGTATATAGAGTTCCTTCTGGGAAGCCTGCCACTTACTGTATACACACATCTGCATTTCCTCAACTTCTTCATAGTGCTGATCCTGCCACGCTGCCTCAGCTCACTGATTTATGGCCTGAGGGATGAGACCTTCAGGCCATTGTTCAAACAGAATTTCCTCTACTGTTGTAAAAACAAAATTGCCCTTATAGATGCTTTTACAAAACACTAATCATGAGACAAGGACAGTATGATTTGTTTCTGCTTGTATATGAATAATCTTGTACATGTATTTCTGTATATACAAACACAAATGTGGCATGTTAAGTCTCAAAAATATTTGTATGGAGTTCATGGGTATTACATGTCTTATGGGGTGTTTGTGATCTTGATAAGCTACAGAGTCTAATAATTTTATCTAACCTTAGAAAAAATGCTGTCATGTAAAAAAGAAAAATCTTTTCTTTGTGTAAAAAAATCATCAACCATTTCAAATGTGAGATTTGCTAAAGAAATGTCAAAACTCTCACTGAATTTTTTTTTTTCTGGCCATCAGAAATAAATACAGCCACTGTGTGTGAAATGGATGTGATCCATACACAAATGTGAACACGAAAGGAATACATGCACTTATAATGCACTATGCTTTCTTGCTTACTTGGTGTTTCTTCTTTTGTGGGTATGTGGGTATCTTGTGTCACCAAAGAGACAATTTTTTTAACTTTATTATTTTATTTATTTTCATTGATACATAGAGCAAGAAACAGAAAGAAAAAAAGAGGGGGAAAAGCACACAAAAAACATGCAGCATAATGGAACAAAACAGTTGGTCACTTATAGATCCATGCAAGCATTATTTTGATAAAGATACATGTCAATTCATGTGATAACAGATCAGCAATCACCTCGTAAGGTCACAAACACAATCCATTTTTCCCAGAATTGCAAGAATTTATCAGTCCAATGATTTGGTGAAAAAGTAATTCTTTCCATACAGTACTTTGAATATTTGTTACAACATCTATCCAGTCAGTCTCTGTTTGAGTTTCAATCTGCAACCATTGTCAAAGAGACAATTTAATACGGTTTCACTCACTTTCATACCTGAAATCCTCATCACTTAAAAGAAATAATTTAAAACTTCTAAATTTGTATCTTTTCATATGGTTCCGCTTGGGACTGAGTTAACCTTTATACCCCTTCTCATGACTTTATTTGTCTGAACTCAAATGGAATCCAACCACCCTTGCTCATTTTAATTCATACAACTTTTTTCTTAAACAAATTAACTTAAGTAAATTTCTTATATGAAAAGTGATTGCAACTAATAGACAGTCTTTACATACATAATTTTGTTGTATGGGATTGGTATGAATTTGACTGATTAATAAATGTAGTTAATAAATATGCAATCTTGAACTCATCTCATTATCTCTAGCCACTTTATCCTGTTCTACAGGGTCGCAGGTAAGCTGGAGCCTATCCCAGCTGACTATGGGTGAGAGGCGGGGTACACCCTGGACAAGTTGCCAGGTCATCACAGGGCTGACACATAGACACAGACAACCATTCACACTCACATTCACACCTACGGTCAATTTAGAGTCACCAGTTAACCTAACCTGCATGTCTTTGGACTGTGGGGGAAACCCACGAGGACACGGGGAGAACATGCAAACTCTGCACAGAAAGGCCCTCGTCAGCCACAGGGCTCGAACCCGGACCTTCTTGCTGTGAGGCGACAGCGCTAACCACTACATCACCCTGCCGCCCCAATTTTGAACTAAATAAATATATTTATTGTGTCCTCCATGATTATTGGCACCTATTGTAATGATTAGTAAAATGGGCTCGTGTGGAAGCCATAGCCTAATGGTTAAAGAAGCAGCTTTGAGACCAAAAGGTCACTGGTTTGATTCTCTGGACCAGCAGGACTGGCTGAAGTGCTCTTGAGTAAGGTACCTAACCTCCAGGCTGCTCTGGGTATGTTGTATGCCATTCTGGATAACAGCATCTGCTAAATACCATTAATGTAACAGGTTAGAAAAAAAAAACCTTTTGGTGAAGTAGTTTCAACTCACAAATTAGACAAATCCAACCTTTAATTTTAATTAATTTATTCAGAGAAAAACAAATCCCTCATCAAGAAATAATTATTCTCAACAAAAACATGTGCCACTATTATTGTTACCCTGGAAATTATCATGAACACAATGCAACTGAAGCATGTTTCCCATTAAATTGTACATTTTTGAGTTGATTAGAGTGTGTAGGAAACTTCATGCTGTAATCCACGACTTCCTGATTAACTGGAGTACACATATGAGGTGACACAGAGGCCAAATTCCCTTATTCATCCATCAACATGAGAAAAATAAAAGAACACAAACCAAATGAGGGAGAAGCGTGTTGACCTTCATAAGTTAGCGAATGGTTATAAAAATAGCTACTTATCTGAAAATGGCAATTTCTACTGTTAGGACAATAATTTAATAAAAAAGTAGATATCAATGGGAACTGTTACAAATGTGCCTGGCAAAGGACCCAAGTTTATTTTGCCCCCATGTGATGTTCGTCCTTTGGGGTTGAAGATGACCATGACTTCGATTTGGTGGGTGGTGGTTGTGGGTCTGAAAGTGACCGATGAGGCCAATCCAGGCTTTGAAGGTATGCCCACATATCGATATTCCACATGCCAAGGTTGAGTACCTTGACTATTGCTTTGTTGTACTTAAACCACTGAGTGGGACCCCCACCAGCCATGGTGTGCTGGCCAGGGTGAGGTGAAGTAGGCTATGTTTGGGGCACCTTTTTTAGCCCCTTCCTCCATGGAGGTGAGCAGAGTGAATCCTAAACAGGACTGCTCAGACACCCAGGGGGCTGCTAAACTCCACTACTGCTTCATTCCAGCAAAGAACGACACTATGCCCTGGGCCACCAGCATGCAGGTTCGTAACTACAGCTTCCAGTGTTTCTGCACCTGGTGCTTTGTCACTTGCCCATCCCCACAAGACTTGAATTTGAAGTCATGACTTGCGCATGACTTAGATTAGAACGAGGGAGCTTTGCACAGCCGTCAGCCTCACTCTATCATCCTGACCTCACTTGGTTCAGGGGCAAGACAGAATCAAGATAGCTGGAGCTAAGTCGGGATGCAGTGGATGGCCAACAGTGTTCTACATGTTGCACTGTGCCCTGATCACACTCCACAAATGCTTTGCTGGGTCCACCTTCCTGCCTGTTGAACCACCAGGCGGTGGTCTCCTCCAGGCAGTCTGCCGAGTCCAGTCTTCAGTTGTAACCCTGACTAGGGGGAGCATGGGGTTGCTACTGCTTGCTCAATGCACCACCCCTGGCTAGTGGAGGGAAGGAGATGCCTTACTACTCCCTTGCATGATGGTCAAGGACAGCACATGTCCACTGCCCTAGCCCAATGTAGCAGTGAGGAAGATGGTAAGAGAGGGAAAAAAATCCCCAAGGATCACCAGTGAATTACAAGAAAAAGTAAAATCTTGGAGTTTCCATGCCCCCAAAACCACCATCAGATGCCACCTCTGTGCTAACAGATTATTTGGAAGATATGCCAGAATAAAGCCTTTTCTGTCAGTTAACCACAAATATAAGCACTTGAAGTTTGTGAAACACTAGTACAACTTTCACTGGAACTGTGTTCTGTGGTCTGATGAAACAACAATGGAGCTTTTTAGCAATAAACACTCAAGGTGGGTTTGGTGTAAAAAGAAGGACGGCTATCATGAAAAAAACCCTATCCTAACTGTAAAATATGGTGGAAGTGCTGTGATATTTTGGGGATGTTTTTCCTCCACAGCCCTTGGAAACCTTGTGAGGGTATATAGCATCATGGACTCCATGAATACCAGAACATTTTAAATCAACATCTGGCTGCCTCTGCCATGTAACTAAAACTGGGTTCTAATTGGATCTTCCAGCAGGAAAATGATCTGAAGCATATGTCCAAATCAACACAAAAATGGTTAACTGGCCACAGACGCAAGCTTCTGGCATGGCCATCTCAGTGCCCTGACCTGAACCCCATCGAAAACCTATGGGGTGAGATGAAGAGGAGAGTGCACAAGAGAGGGCCAAGGACCCTGGATAGTCTGGAGAGATTCTGTAAAAAGGAATGGTCTCAGATGTCCTGCTGTGTATTCTCCAACCTTACAAAATGCTACAGGAAATGACTCAATACTGTTTTACTGGCTTTTCACTAATCTTTACAAGGGGTGCCAATAATCATGGAGGACACAATAAATAAATCTTAATTCTACAGAAACAAGACTGACTGAATTTAAATCTGGATAAATATATTCAAAGGATAATATTTGAATAATGATAGAACTTGGAATGTCTAAAAAAGGGATTAAAAATATAATTCAATAAGAATATAAATGTTAATTTTCAATTATACTAATAATTACAATCACCAAAAATTCTATGTAATACTTCCCTGATTATGGTGGATGATGAATAACAGGCAGGTGGTATCAGTTTTATTTAAAACCACAGCTCAAAACAAACACACTTTTCAGCTGATTTAAATAAATTATTGTGTATCAATGTACAAGCTTGACTTCAGCCAGGGCAAGACGATGACTCTGCTCCTCTCACCTTTTATCTGCTCCCTCTCACTGCACACAAACACACAAACATAGCACATTAATTCACAACAGGTGCTTCCACTTTGCCACTCACCTTCCCCGGCTTCACTGTCCATTCACAAACCGGCCCTTGACCATACCCCGCTGCCACATACCCCCACCACCTGACTCATGCCAGGGAGTCATCTGGCCTGCAGCTGACCCCCCCGCCAGGAGAGGTAGTCTGCTATCACCATCTGTGCCCATGGCCTGTGGACCACCTTGAACTTAAAAGACTGCAGAGCCAGATACCAATGGGTGATCCAGGCATTGGCATCCTTCATGCAGTGGGCAGGATATGATCTGAGCTGAGGGTGAAAGGGCATCCCAGCAGATGATAACGGAGGGTGAGGACCACCCATTTGATGGCCAAATACTCCTTCTTGATGGTGGTGTACTTCATCTCCCACATGGAGAGCTTGCAACTGATATACAGTACGGGGCACTCCTATCCCTCCACTGTTTGGGACAAAATGGCCCCCAGCCCTCTGTCTGACACATTGGTCTGCAATACAAAAGGGATAGAGGTGTCAGGGGAGTATAAAAGTGGCCCCCCACACAGTGCAGCTTTTACTTGGTGAAAGGCCCATTGGCACAGCTCCATTCGCTGGACCAGATCTGGTGCTCCCTTTTAGTGAGGTCAGTCAGTGGGCTGGTGACATCCAAACAATTAGGCATGAACCACCTACAATAGCCCGCCAGCCCCAAGAACTGCCTCACCCCCTTTTTGGTCTTGGGTCTTGGGCAGGCTGCAATTGCTGCAGTTTTATCAATTTGGGGACGCACCTGTCAATGACCCAAGTGGAAGTCCAGATACTGTAATTCCCCCACCCAATTGCAGACTTCTTTGGGTTTTCTGTGAGCCTCATGTGCCTCAGCAACCTCAGGATCACCCTGAGGTGTTGTAGACACCGCTTCCAATCATTACTATAAATGGTTATATCATCTAAGTTGGCCACCGCATACGCATTGTGGGGATGGAGAATTCGGTCCATGAGATGCTGAAACATTGCTGGGGCCACAAACAACCTGAAAGGAAGGGTGACAAATTGGTGTAAACTGAATGGAGTAGAAAAGGCCATTTTTTGCGGGATAATGGGGTCAAGGGGATCTGCCAATATCACTTTTTTAAATCCAGTGTTGAGTAAAATTGAGCTGCGCCTAACCGATCAAGCAGTTCATCAGTGTGAGGCATTGCATATGCATCAAATTTAGACACTGCGTTGACTTTTTTTTATAGTCTACACAGAACTGGACTGACCTGTCAGTCTTGGGAACCAAGACCACTGGGCTGCTCCCAGTCGCTGTGTGACTCCTCAATTACCCCATCTTCAGTATAGCCTGGTGTTTGTCCCAAACCACATTTTTCTTGTGCTCGGGGAGCCGATATGGGCAACTGCACACCACCACCCCTGGGGGAGTCTCATTGTGGTGCTATATGAGGTCAGTGTGACCAGGGAGGGGCAAGAACATATCGCAGAATTCCTCCTGCAACCTAATGACCTGTGCTCTCTGGAACAGTGAGAAGTGGTCTCCACAGGGGACCAGGGTGAATTGGGCAGCACTTTTTAGGCTTACCTCTGGTCCCAGCTCCACCCTCTCTGGAACTACCCTTGCCAGAGCCACAGGAATCTCCTCTCTCCATGGTTTCAGGTGTTTGAGGTGGTAAATTTGATGTGCTGCCTCTATCTGGATGTTTGATCTCAGTTGACCTCCACAATTCACCATGTGACCTCAAAGGGCCCTTGCCACTTGGTGAGTAATTTTGAATTTGAGGTAGGCAGTAAATTGTGGACTTTATCTCCTGGTGCAAATTTCCTTAGTGCAAATTCCCTGTGTCCCTCTGTTGTACAGGCAAGATTGATGTTCTTGGGCCTGTAGCAAATTCTCCTGGGTTATGTGACTCAGTGCATGAAGTTTTGCTCTCAGGTCAAGAACGTATTGAATTTTGTTTTTGCTTTGAGAAGGGCCCTCCTCCCAATTTTCTCTAATAATGTCTAAGAAACCATGGGGCTTGCACCCATACAGCAATTCAAATGGGGAAAACCTGGTGCAGGCTTGTGGAACCTCATGCACTGCAAACAGAGGGTTGAGCCACCTGTACCAGTTTTTAGCATCCCTCTGAATGAACTTACAAATCATATTTTTAAGTGTTTGGTTAAAATGAATGTAATGCCTTATTGTAATGCTTTAAAATGAGAAAAAAAAATATATATATATGGCGGCACGGTGGTGTAGTGGTTAGCGCTGTCGCCTCATAGCAAGAGGGTCCGGGTTCAAGCCCTGTGGCTGATGAGGGCCTTTCTGTGCGGGGTTTGCATGTTGTCTGCGTGGGTTTCCTCCAGGTGTTCTGGTTTCCCCCACAGTCCAAAGACATGCAGGTTAGGTTAACTGGTGACTCTAAATTGACCGTTGTCTGTGTCTATGTGTCAGCCCTGTGATGACCTGGCAACTTGTCCAGGGTGTACCCTACCTTTCGCCTGTAGTCAGTTGGGCTAAGCTCCAGCTTGCCTGCGACCCTGTAGAAGGATAAAGCGGCTAGAGATAATGAGATTTTTCTATCTATCTATCTATCTATCTATCTATCTATCTATCTATCTATCTATCTATCTATTCATTAGTAATGACCAAAATGAATTAATAAAGCAGGGGGAAAATAATATAAATTATTTATTTTATCATCAAGCACAAAACTATAGATAAATCACGTTGTCTGGATCCTGAAAAAAGGCAGCCTTGCCCCAGGGATAATCTCGCATGACATCACACGTGTAATCCAGGTTATCTGAGTCCATGCTTGTTTACTCACTGAAATTGGATATTGTTGATGGAATCTTACAAAAATAACAATGGGAAAGTGCTGCATTGTGTTTGGATGTTCAAACTCATATACAACAGGACATTCAGTTCACGAATTTCTGAGAAATGACACTAATCTAAAGCGACAGTGGGTGAAGTTTGTGCAAACAAAGCAGGCAGATTTCGTGTTGCCACCAGAAAAGAGTAAAGTGGGAATTTGTGAGCAGCATTTTGACAAGAACTACTATGAAAAGGCAGGTGTTCTTGATGGAACAGATGATAGGCCAGAAAAGAAAAAAAACCTTTTCAAACCAGGAAGTGTACCAACTATCCAGACTCACTGACAATAACCACACTGGCACCTGAAATATACCATATATCCACAAAACTATCAAGTTGCTAACCTGAACGGACAGTAGCGACACTAGAGTCTAGACCCGCTGTTTACCAGTGTTTACTGCACATAGATCTACACATGACTAGGCCTACTAATAATAAATGATAGTCAGATGGTCCTCTACCAGCTCATTGTTCCGATCCAATGACATTGGGCATTGGCACTGGACCCATTCTGCTGTCCCCCTCAGCATCCGAGTGATGACTTGCTCCAGTGTCACCGCATCAATGACTCCCTTGATGTCATGGTCCTCTGCCCTCAACCACCACTGGCAGGTGTCCCACAGCTGCTGGCCATAGATGAAGGGGCAGTCAACCTCCTCCAGTGTCAGTGCACAGAAGCGCTGCTGATGTTGCTCTGGGGAGCGGCCAACTTGCTGGAGGATTGCACGCTTCAGGTCCACATACACCAGCTGATTCTCTGCAGGCAGTTGCAGAGCCACAAACTGTGCCTCACCAGTCAGGAGTGGTAACAGGTGGGCCACTTGCTGCTCGTTCAGCCACCCCCATGCCTCAGCGGTCTACTCGAAGAGCTCCATGAAAGCCTCTGGGTCATCGTGAAGCCCCATTTTTGTGACTGTGATGTGGGGGAATCCTACAGTCTCTGGGGCTGGTGCACCTGCTGGAGTGATTGAGGTGCAGGAGCCCCTGGCGGTCTTCTTGCTGGGCCTGCAACACAACCTTGAAGCGCCACTCCTGCTCCATCCTCATCATGACCAGCACCTGGTGCTAGTTCTGTTGTGTGGTGGTGAGGGCATGGACCAGCTCTTTAAATGGGGAAGACTCCATGGCGATGGTTCTCTTTCAGTGTCCCGGGTTTCGGCGCCAGTGTAACACTTGCCTGATTAAGGTGGATGCTGAATAACAGGCAGGCGCAATCAGGTTCACTTTTTGGATTTTATTTAAAACCACAACCCAAAACAAACACACTTTTCAGCTGACTTAAATAAATTATCATGTATCAATGCAAAGGTGTGACTTTAGCCAGGGGAAGATGACAACTCTCTGCTCCTCTTGCCCTTTTAGCTGCTCCCTCTCACTGCACACAAACACACAGACACAGCACATTAATTCACAACAGGTGCTTCCACTTTGCCACTCACCTTCCCCAGCTTTGCTCTCCATTCACAAACCAGCCCTTGACCATGCCCCCGCTGTCCCATTCTTCTTCAGTATATTAACAAATTATCATGCAGGAGGTATAACTGAATGCAAATCTCAAAGAGGATCAAAAATATATACAGGTCAGGTGATCAGCAAACAGATTTTACAAGAGCAAATAAAGAGTACAGTAAATATGGAATGAATTCATGACACCGCAAACACAGCTTAGAATCATCACTGGGGAAAACACTAGGAGCAAGACTTCACCTCTAATGTGTGAGATTTTGGGCTATTTAAGGTGTGCATGTAATAATGAACCGTTGTGTATAAGTAGACATGTAGTGTACTAAAACTTATAGTTAATTGATGTTACATGGTTACAAACTGTGAGGCTGTTGGAACATGGAGTTCAAGGTGGAAGCTGATGGTGACATGACAGAACCATCTTTGAAAGTACAGCTCCTGACATACAGTATATAAAGTGTCACAAGCAGAAGATCATTTGTGAGTTGTTGGAGGCTGTGGCAGTGAGGTTGTGGTCGAGCATCGACTGTAAACGGCGAGGGATCAGGTTGAACCAGCAAGTAACATGTGATGAGTTACACCTGTGTCTAATTACTGGCTGTCTATTAATGTGTGTGTGCTTGTTTGTGTTTTCTCTTGTTCTCCCCAGTGGTAGAATTAAAATCATTGAAAAGTGGAAAAACAGCCAGAAATAAGAGCAGAATCTGTATTGCAAAGTCTGTCTCCAAGTTCCTCATTGCCCCAGCATAAAAAAATCATTACAGAGGTCTTGACATTACTGTTGCCTAGAGGGTTGCAATATTCTGAGTGAGGGCAGGGTAGCAAGGAGCAAAGACCTCCTTGCTTGTGACTGGAGGCAGAATGACAGTGATGTCCTCTGTGTAGCCAGTGCAAGGCTAAGAGATGTCCTTTATGGTGTCAGGGTGAGGCAGAGTGGTACTGTCCTTACCAAGGTCAGGTACCACCCTAGACTAGATAAGAGAGGCCTTGGTGCCTTCCTTGAGCTAGGACAAGTCTTTGCACAGACCTGGACACAATATGCCTCAGCACAGCCCTCATGCTGGAGAGGAGAGGCCTTGATGCAAGCCTCAAGCTTTACTGGAGAGGCTGCTTCATATCTTTTTCTCACAACAACATGGTGGAGGCCTTGAACTTTGGGTTTGAACTAATAAAGTGGCCAGTGAGTTTATATTAATGTATGAGTGAATATGACAGTGGATTTAACTCATGAGTCAAAACATTAATAAAAAATATGATTTTTACTTCAGAAATGTCCATTTATGATCCCTTGTACCGTAATTAATTAAATGATTATGTTTACTGACACAGAGCTGAAAACTCTCAAGGTTCGCTGACGTAAGAGAGATGTGGTATATTTAAAGAGTTGCATTTGTCACCCAGAGACTGAGCAGGGGTATGAATGCTTCAGGTGTAAATCTCACTACACTGTAGGTGGTTTCTTCATTTGCAGTAGTGACAATTTTATACTTTAATATATTAAACTACTTACATTATATACTTTTAGGCTTTCTAGTTATATTTATATTATGTTACATATAGCATGAATAACTGATTCCATTGTATGCACATTTGATATGCTAATAATGAAGGTGCTGATAATAATACAAAATGTTTTGAATCTACATTTTATTTCCCTGGATGGAAATTTCAATATAAAAAAAAACATTAATGGCTCCAGTAAATATAGTCATACATATTTGTAAAATATTTTGTGTTTGTATAATTGGATTGGACTATGCTTATACTTTTATGAAACTAAAATAAAAATGAAAATCTGTGCTGTTACCATGGACTGTAAGAAATTCTTTACTTTCTGCAGGACTACTGATGGCCAACATGTCTGGTACTTTGACTGCTTCTGATATGCAGACCATGCAACTGCCTTTTACAGGCGAGAAGATCTTTAAGGTGTTCCTTGTGGTATTTACACACTCCCTCTTCATTTACATTAACATCGTGATGCTGTTCACACTGAGCACCAAAGCTATTTTCCGTGAGACACCACGCTACATACTCTTTGCCCACATGCTCCTGAATGACACCATTCACCTGTTGATTGCCCTGGTCCTCTACATGTTCAGTTACTTCTACTTTGTGATGTTGCGTGCTGTCTGTGCCTTCATCGTGCTGGTGTCTACATCGACATTTGTCAATGCACCATTAAACCTGGCAGTTATGTCCCTGGAGAGGTACACAGCCATCTGCTTTCCTTTGCGGCACAGTGAGTTGGCTACACCAGCGCGAGCATGTGTGGCCGTGGCTCTGGTGTGGGTTTTGGGCATCACTGATGTGCTAACTGATGTGTGTGCTCTCTTCCTCCTTGCAGAGCCATCCTTCTACTTGTCTCCTACAGTGTGTACCCTCAGGCAGCTCATGGTAGCACCCTGGCAACAGGGCAGGAGTATGATATTCAAAATCCTGCTCTTTGTCACAGTGGCCATTGTGTTGCTCTACACATATGTGGCCATCCTGTGGCAGGCCTGCGCTGCCTCCTTTGACACCTCTTCTGCCCATAAGGCCTTGCGTACTGTAGGATTGCATGCACTGCAGCTTGGTCTCTCGCTCATGTCCTTTCTCTATGAGTATATAGAGTTCCTTCTGAGAAACCTGCCACTCACTGTAAGCACACATCTGCATTTCCTCAACTTCTTCATAGTGCTGATCCTGCCACGCTGCCTCAGCTCACTGATTTATGGCCTGAGGGATGAGACCTTCAGGCCATTGTTCAAACAGAATTTCCTCTACTGTGGTAAAAACAAGATTGCACCTCTAGATGCTTTTACAAAACACTAATCATGAGACAATAACAGGGTGATTTGTTTCAGTCTATATATGAATAAAGATGTACATGTATTTCTGTATATACAAACACAAAAATGTGGCATCTTAAGTCTCAAAAAATATTTGTATAGAGTTCATGAATATTACATGTTTTATGGGGTGTTTGTGATCCTGAGAAGCTACAGATTCTAATAATTTTATCTAACGTTAGAAAGAATGCTGTGTCTCAAATAAAAAAGAAAAATATTTTCTTTGTGTAAAAAAATCATAAACCATTTCAGAAGTGAGATTTGCTAAAGGAATGTAAAAACTATCACTGAAAATGTTAATATTATTGCAACTAACACCAGCATCTCCCTTGCCTGCTGTCTTGCAGTCACGCTTTTTTAATTTTTTATTTTTATTATTATTTTTTTAATCGCCACTGTGAGTGAAATGGACGTGATCCATAGACACACATAAACACAAGAAAGGAATCCATGCACTTTTAATGCACCATGCTTTCTTGGTTACTTATACTTTTGTGGGTATGCCTCATAGCTGGGCTGTTTTGTGTGGCCAAAGAGCCAGTTTTATACAGTTTCATCCATTTCCATACATAAAATCCTTATCACTTAAAAGATTTCACACTTCTAAATTTGTATCATTTCATAAGGTTAGGCTTGGGACAGAGTTATCCTTTGTACCCTTTTTCATTACTTTATTTGTGTGAATGCAAATGGAATCCAATCACCCTTGCTCATTTTAATTCATAAAACTATTTTCTCAAACAAGTTAATTTAAGTAATTTTTTTTGTATGAAAAGTGAATGAAACCAATAGACAGTCTTTACATGCATGATTTTGTGGTGTGGCACTGGTATGAATTTGATTGATTAATTAATATAGTTAATAAATAACCTTGAACTGAATATATATATTTATAGTGCCCTCCATGATTATTGGCATCCCTTGTAATGATTAGTAAAAAGGGTTAGAATAAAATCCACATTTTGTTGAAGTAGCTTCATCTCAACCTGAAAAAAATAAGAAAAATCCAACCTTTTATTGACAAATCCCTCATCAAGACAGAACTATTTTCAACAAAAGCACGTGCCACTATTATTGGTACTCTCAAAATTATCATGAACACAATGTAACTGAAGCATGTTTCCCATTTAAATTGTAAATTTTTTATTTGACTGGAGTGTGTAGGAACTTTCACACTGTAATCCATGACTTCCTAATTCCCTGGGGAACAAATATGAGCTGATACAGAAGCTAAATTCCATGCGTCATCCATCAATATGGGAAAGATAAGAGAACACACAAACCAAATGAGGGAGAAGTGCATTGACCTTCATAAGTCAGTGAATGGTTATAAAAATAGCTACTCACCTGAAAATGCCCATTTCTACTGTTAGGGCAATAATAATAATAATAATAATAATAATAATAATAATAATAATAATAATAATAAAAAAGTGGACACCAACTGTTAGAAACTGGCCTGGAAAAGGACCCACATTTATGTTGCCCCCATGTATAGTGAGGAGGATGGTAAGGGAGGCAAAAAAATATATATATATCCCCAAGGATAAAATATGGTGGAGGTTTTGTGATGTTTTGGGGATGTTTTTCCTTCAAAGGCCCTGGAAACCTTGTTAGGGTACATGGCATCATGGACTCCATGAAATACCAGGATATTTTAAATCAAAATCTGGCTACTTCTGCCAGGAACCTAAAACTGGGTCATCATTGGAGAAGATTCAGTGCTGTTTTACTGGCAAAGGAAGGCTGTAGAAAGTATTAAATGTAGGGGTGCTAATAATAGTTGCACATATTTTTGTTGAAAATAATTATTCCTTGATGAGGGATTTGTTTTTCTCTGCATAAATGTATTTCAATTAAAGGTTGGATTTTTCTCATTTTTTCAGTGTGCGATGAAGCTACTTCACCAAAAGATGGATTATTTTGTAACCTTTTTGCCTAATCTTTACAAGGGGTGCCAATAATCATGGAGGACACTGTAATAAAGAAATTTGAAGTCTACAGAAACAAGACTGATTGAATCTGGATAAATATATCCATCCATCCATTATCCATAACTGCTTACCCTGTGCACTGTCATGGGCAAGCTGGAGCCTATCCCAGCTAACTATGGGTGAGAGGCGGGGTACACCCTGGACAAGTCACCAGGCCATCACAGGACTGACAGATAGAGACAAACAACCATTCACACCTACAGTCAGTTTGGAGCCACCAGTTAGCCTAACCTGCATGCCTTTGGGGGAATCCAGAGGAAACCTACACAGATATGAGGAGAACATACAAACTCTACACAGAAAGGCCCCCGTCAGCCACTGGGCTTGAACCCAGAACCTTCTTGCTGTGAGGTGACAGTGCTAACCACTGCACTACCATGCCACCCCTGGATAAATATATTCAAAGGATAATATATTTCAGCCATGCTAGAGCTTGTAATGTCTAAAAAAGGGATTTAAAATGTAATTTAGTAAGAATACAAATGTTCATTTTCAGTTATACTAATAATTACAATCACCAAAAATTCTGCTTCAGTATAGTAACAAATTGTCATGCAGGAGGCAGAACAGAATGCCAGTGAAAGCTTTATTTATTAAATATGAGGCAGAAAATTCAGAAATGCAAGTCTAAAAATAGGCTCAAAAATAGACAGGTCATGTGATCAGCAAACAGATTTTACAAGGACAAAATAAAAAACACAGGAAATATGGAACAAATTCATGACAACACAACACGTTTTGTGGAAACTCTCTCAAGCAAGAATATTTCAAGGTCAAACAGTTTGCAGAAAAGTTAGACTTTTATTAAATCAATAACAAAATCCAAGTCAGTCTGCAGAGTGATCTGACTCAAAATCACTAAGTTGTTATCTTATACAGTTTCAAAATAACACAGTGTATGCAAAAAAAATCTAATATCACATCATATCTCTTCAACATTTTCTGTTGGGCAGTACATCTCATGCTTCCCATATTTTGTATTAACTGGGCCAAACTTTCCAGTACATGAATGTGCAATTCAGGAAGAGTTAAAACATATGATAAGAAGTGATACATCTTGAACAACACATTATTCAGAGTGTTCAGTACATGATTCAAAATGACTGGAGACAAATCAGCATACGATAAAGATTGATTCAGGTGCAGAACTACTACAACACTTGACAAAAAGTAGAGTGCACAATATGAGATTCAAAATGGCCTTGGCCAGACCACCACAACATAAGATAAAAATAAAAAGATGTGTCAAAATTGTCTCTGAAAATGTTAATATTATTGCAAGTAACACCAGCATCTCACTTGCCTGCTGTCTTGCAGTCACACTTATAGGTGCCTCATAGGTGGGCTTCCTTGTGTGGCCAAAGAGGCAATTTTATACGGTTTCATCCAGTTCCATACATGAAATCGTCATCACTTAAAAGAAATAATTTGGCACTTCTAAATTTGTATCTTTTCAAAAGTTTAGGCTTGGGACAAAGTTAATCTTTGTGGCCTTTCTCATGACTTTATTTGTGTGAACTGAAATGGAATCCAACCACCCTTGCTCATTTTAATTCATATAGCTATTTTCTTAAATAAGTTAATTTAAGTAATCTTATATGAAAAGTGAATGAAACAAATAGACAGTCTTTACATACATGATTTTGTGGTGCGGTATTGGTATGGATTTGATTGATTAATAAATATACTTAATAAATATACAGACTTGAACTAAGTAAATATATTTATAGTGCCATCTATAATTATATCAGCATCCCTTGTAACAATTAGTAAAAAGGGTTAGAAAAAAATCCACCTTTTGGTGAAGTAGCTTCATCTCACAATGAAAAATTAAGAAAAATCCAACCTTTAATTGATATGAATTTATTCAGAGAAAAACAAATCCCTCATCAAGAAATAATTATTTTCAACAAAAACACGTGTGCCACTATTATTGGTACCCTGGAAATTATAGTGAACACAATGTAACTGAAGCATGTTTCCCATTTAAATTGTACGTTTGAGTTGATTGGAGTGTAGGAACTTTCACACTGTAATCCATGACTTCTTGATTCACTGGGGAACAAATATGAGGTGACACAGAGGTCAAATCCCCTTAGTCATCCATCAACATGGGAAAGATAAGAGAACACACAAACCAAATGAGGGAGAAGTGCATTGACCTTCATAAGTCAGTGAATGGTTATAAAAATAGCTCCTCACCTGAAAATGCCCATTTCTACTGTTCGGGCAATAAAAAAAAAGTGGACACCAACTGGAACTGTTACAAACTTGCCTGGCAAAGGACCTATGTTTGTTTTTCCCCCACTTACAGTGAGGAGGATGGTAAGAGAGGCAACCCCCCAAAAAAGATTACTTTTGGTGAATTACAAGAAAAAGTAAAGTCTTGTGGTTTCCACGTCTTCAAAACCACCATCAGATGCCACCTGCATGCTAACAGGTTATTTGGAAGCTTTGCCAAAAAAAAGAAAAAGCTTTTTCTGTCAGTTCACCACAAACAAAAGCACTTCAAGTTTGTGAAAACTAGTACAACTTTGACTGGAACTGTGTTTCATGGTCTGATGAAACAAAAATGGAGCTTTTTTGTAAAAAACACTCAAGGTGGGTTTGGCATAAAAAGGATGGCTATAATAATAATAATAATAATAATAATAATAATAATAATAATAATAAACCTTATCCCAACTGTAAAATATGTCAAATATAGTGGAGGTTCTGTGATGTTTTGGGGATGTTTTTCCTCCAAAAGCCCTGAATACCTTGTTAGGGTACATGGCATCATGGACTCCATGAAATACCAGGACATTTTAAATCAAAATCTGGCTACTTCTGCCAGAAAACTAAAACTGGGTCATTATTGGATCTTCCAGCAGGAAAATTATCTGAAGCATATGTCCAAATCAACACAAAAATGGTTAGCTGACCACAGAATCAAGCTTCTTTCATGGCCATCTCAGTCTCCTGACCTGAACCCCATAGAAAACTTGTGGGGTGAGCTGAAGAGGAGAGTGCACAAGAGGACCCTGGACCCTGGACCCTGTGAAGAGGAATGGTCTCAGTTGTCCTGCTATGTATTCTCCAACCTTATAAAATGTTACAGGAGAAGACTCAGTGCTGTTTTACTGGCAACGGGAGATTGTAGAAAGTATCAAATGCAGGGGTGCCAATCATAGTGGCACATGTGTTTTTGTTGAAACAAAAATCAATTGATGAGGGATTTATTTTTCTCTGAATAAATGTATTTCAGTCAAAGGTTTGATTTTTCTCATTTTTTACAGTGTGAGATGAAGCTACTTTACCAAAAGATGGTGTGGCAGTGGGGGCATGGCCTAGCGTCAGTTTGTGAATGGAGGGCGGGGCCAGGGAAGGTGAGTGGCGAAGTCAATGCACCTGCTGTTGATTAATGTTGTGTGTGTGTTTGTTGCAGTGATGGTGGAGGATAGGAAATGAGGGAGAGAGCAGAGAGAAGGGATCTCCCCAGACCAGAACACAACTGTGTGTGTGCACACGTGTCTGTGTGTGTCTAAAACGGACGTTAAAGCTGAAAAGCAACACGAAAATAAAAGTTTGTGTGAATGTCATCTCTCGCCTGCCGTGCTTCTGTACTCCACCCACATCAGGGATTTATTACAGTGGTGTTGAAACCCAGGACAACATCACCAGTGCTTCTTGATGCTGATGTTGGAGGAGGTTGGCCAGCTGTTTGCACTTGGCCAACAGCTCCGGGACACCTGCTGGCGGTGGCTGAGGGCAGATGACCGCGACGCCAACGCAATCATCAATCTGGTGACACTGGAACAGTTTATCGCTCAACTTCTGGAAGAAATGGCAGAGTGAGTCCAGTGTCATCGCCCAGCATCACTGAAGCAAGCCATCGAGTTGGCGGAGGACCATCTGGCAGCAGTTCTGATGGCAGGGGGATAGGTCACCTCTTCTTGTTTCCTCTCTCTCTCTTTCCCCCCTCCTTTTCCCTTCCCCACCCTGCTCCCCCACCGCGGAGGCAGGGGCTGGCTCCTCCCCAGCCTGTTCATCACAACCATGGTGTCCTTCCATCTCCCTCTTCCGTGTCTGTGCCTTCTCCCCCTCAGGTGAGTGATGCCCATAACGCCAGTGCAGAGGGAAAGCTTGGGCCA
Organism: Neoarius graeffei; assembly: GCF_027579695.1. Classification (NCBI taxonomy): domain Eukaryota; kingdom Metazoa; phylum Chordata; class Actinopteri; order Siluriformes; family Ariidae; genus Neoarius; species Neoarius graeffei. The sequence goes on from NC_083580.1 coordinate 54,400,257, forward strand.
GTATGCTGGTGCTGCAAGGAGCTGGGGCATCTCCAGAGTCAGTGCTCCATGATGGAGGTGGGATCTGTGGTCCAGATCCCCAACATGCCTTGGGGATTGGGGAGAGCACAAGCAGAGAATGTTTTTTTGTGTGCATGGAGATGTTAACAATTATCCTCTAGTCTAGTGTCTAGTGTCTGTCCACATTCTATTCCAGGGACAAAAGCATAGAATAAAGGCGGCAGTTAATCCTCGTCTCACCCACCCGCTGATTTTGGGCACTGAATGGCCGGGGTTCAGAAACTTAATGGAACACATAGTAGGGGGTGGGTCCTGCAATGATACGTCATGGGGGGATCCTGGTGTGGCATTGACTGGGGAAGCTGTCACAGAGCCATCTATGTCAGCACCACATCAGGGTGATGCGAGGAGTGAGGAGCAGCTCTTCCCTCCTCCCTCTCTTGGGGATTCCCTTAAGGATTTCCCATTAGAGCATTCGCAAGACGAGACTCTGCATCATGCGTTTGACCAAGTGAGAGTAATCGATGGTCAAACTCTCCCGCCAAATGCAGCACCCGCCTTCTTGTATTTTGCTATTATTAAGGATAAGCTGTATCGAGTGACACAGGACACACAAACCAGTGAGCAGTTAACCAGTTGTTAATCCCTAAGAGCCATAGGGAACTCATGTTCCATGAGGCTCACTTTAATTCCATGGCCGGACACTTAGGACAGGATAAAACACTAGCCCAAATAATGGCCTGGTTCTATTCGTCAGAGATTTGCAGGGATGCCCGTTGGTGGTGTGTGGTGTGCCGCGAATGCCAATTAGTAAATCCCATGGCCACTCCAAAAGCGCCTTTGCGCCCTCTCCCTCTAATCGAGACCCCCTTTGGTATTGGTATGGATCTCGTTGAGCCTTTAGATCAGTCAGCATGAGAATATTGCTTTATTTTAGTTCTGGTGGACTAGGGAACACGATATCCAGAAGCAGTACCACTCCACAATATCTCTGCATGCAGTAATGCAGAAGTGCTCTTCCGTGTTATCTCCCAGGTCAGGATTCTGAAAGAAATCCTGATGGACCAAGGCACTATGTTTATGTCACACACACTGTGTGAACTGTATGAATTATTGGGAATTAAATCTATTCACACCAGCATCTATCACCTACAAACGGATGGCTTAGTGGAGCGATTTAATCAAACACTTAAAAATTTAATTCAGAAATTTGTAAGTGAAGATGCACATAATTGGGATAAATGGCTTGAGCCCCTGTTATTTGCAGTACAAGAGGTCCCGCAAGCCTCCACAGGATTTTCACCATTTGAATTATTATATGGGTGAAAGCCGCACGGCATTTTGGACATACTGCAGGAAAATTGGGAGGAGGGACCTTCACCTAATAAGAATGAAATTCAATACATTCTCGACCTATGCACAAAGCTCCACACCCTCACACACTTAACCCAGGAGAATTTACGGCAGGTGCAAGAATGTCAAGCCTGGCTGTATGACAGGGGTGCATGCCTTAGAGAGTTCACCCTGGGAGACAAAGTACTTGTGTTATTGCCCACGTCGAGCTCCAAATTAGTTGCCAAGTGTGTGTGTGTGTGTGTGTGTGTGTGTGTGTGTGTGTCTAAAATGGATGTTAAAGCTGAAAAGCAACACAGAAAATAAAAGTGTGTGTGAATGTCATCTCTCACCTGCCGTGCTTCTGTATTCCACTCACATCAGAGACTTATTACAGTGGATTTTATTAAGTGCTGTTTGCTAATCTTTACAAGGGATGCCAATAATCATGGCGGACACAAATAAATTTGAATTCTACAGAAACAAGAGTGACTGAATTTAAATCTGGATAAATATATTCAAAGGACAATATATTTGAGTCATAATAGAGATTGGAATGTCTAAAAAAGGGATTTAAATTGTAATTCAGTAAGAATACGAATGCCCATTTTCAATTATACTAATAATTACCGTCACCAAAAATTCTACTTCAGTATATGAACCACTGGCGGCTCGTTAATAGGGGCGATTTGGGCGACGCACTCCCAAACAGGGAGATTTTTTTTTATCTACTCCTACTACCACGGCAACAGTAATGTCATCATCCAATCAGGCTAAGGTCATGCCTGGTGTAGCCACGCCCTTTTGGGGTGATTTCTGTCAGGTTCAGATTTGCCCCCAAATCTCCCATTGACACTAATGGTACGTATGTTTTTTTTTGAAAATCATGCTCCCAATGCATTTTCTGTTAGGTTTTATGTGCTCGCACAAGCAGCGTGCTTACGTCATACGCCTGTTGCGCCGCGCAAGTGTTGCCAGATTGGGCGGTTTTAAGTGCATTTTAGCAGGTTTTGAACATAATTTTGGGCTGGAAAACGCAACTTGCACGGGAAATGTGTGAACATTCTATGAAGAAGATGGCAAGTGTTGGGTGCAACAATACGATAGCGTCTCTGAAAGAAGTTCCCTTTAGTCGTCGTACCAATGAGGAGAAAACGGCAATCAAACAACTAGGACCTCCTAAACCGAATTTAAACATCAAGCAAGTGTCTACGAAGGGGGAGAAGACCTACTCAAGAGGTTTTAACAAGAACTGGTACCACCGGAAAACTTGGCTAGCTGGCTGTGATGTAGTCAATGCTCTTTTTTGCTACCCTTGCGTTCTCTTCCACCCTGGAAGTAGCACAGCAGACGGTACAGTGATATCTGATATTTGAATTTACTAGGCAAAAGTTGTTTGTTTGTGTGTGTGTGTGTGTGTGTGTGTTACCAATGGCAGTTTAACATTGCCATGCTTGGAATATTTCAGTAGCCTCAAGTTCTCTCTGACTTGGTGTAAATTAAGCATATTTTCAGTTTTTATATATTGTACAGTATGTGTTCATTGGAGCCAGCAGCACCTTACCTTTTTTCCAACTTGTTAAGCCAAGTTGCACTGACTACAAAACCTTGTGTAACCTTGTGTGTATATAGCTAAATAACTAAAGCCTTTTGTGTTCATTGACATGCTTGTAATACTTTAAATTTCCTTTTAAGGCATGGCTTTCTGGAGGAATTCTTGGGGAAAAAACTGCAGAATTTATTTAGAATTATTATTTGTTGTTAAAATGGTGCAATTCCATATTAAAAAAACATAATTAAGCTGCACATGTTTGTTTGATGGTTATGCTTTTCTTCATCTTTTTCAAAACTTAAATAAACACTTGTTTTGGATTTATATCCTGCCACTTTGATTGCATTCTTTAGAATGAAGAAATTAGAATATGTTTATAATTAAGAATTTGTGTCTACTTATTATAGAATACTGGAATAATATGAGAAAATAAATGAGTAATGTAATATTAATTGATTGTGATGCCAAATGTTTTGCTTTGAAGGCTTCATAATGAATCTTCCTTAGTTTTAGCCTGGCAAGCCAGACTAAATGTGAATATTTGCCACTCATAGGCAAAAATATTTTTGGCCGCTAGGCGGGTGGGTCTAGTTTACTAGGCTACCTTAGTTTGCCACCTTTAAATTGTTTAGTGTTGCCACAGTGGAGAGAAGAGATATTGTCTATATTGATATCTGAATTTACCAGGCAAAAACAAGTTCGGCCAATTGATTTGCTACCTAGGTCAATTTACTTCAGTCCTGTGGACATTTACGGTCCGTGTAGACATAACGGGGGAAAATTGCCCCCCCCTGAAAAAAAATTCAGGAACCGCCACTGATATGAACAAATTGTCATGCAGAAGGCAGAACTGAATGCCAGTGTAGGCTTTATTTATTAAATGCAAAGCAGAAAATTCAGAAACACAAATCTAAAAAGACGCTCAAAAATAGACACAGGTCAGGTGATCAGCAAAAAGATTTTACAACCCCAATTCCAAAAAAGTTGGGACAAAGTACAAATTGTAAATAAAAACGGAATGCAATTATGTAGAAGTTTCAAAATTCCATATTTTATTCAGAATAGAACATAGATGACATATCAAATGTTTAAACTGAGAAAACGTATCATTTAAAGAGAAAAATTAGGTGATTTTAAATTTCATGACAACAACACATCTCAAAAAAGTTGGGACAAGGCTGTGTTTACCACTGTGAGACATCCCCTTTTCTCTTTACAACAGTCTGTAAACGTCTGGGGACTGCGGAGACAAGTTACTCAAGTTTAGGAATAGGAATGTTAACCCATTCTTGTCTAATGTAGGATTCTAGTTGCTCAACTGTCTTAGGTCTTTTTTGTCGTATCTTCCATTTTATGATGCGCCAAATGTTTTCTATGGGTGAAAGATCTGGACTGCAGGCTGCCCTTCTACGCAGCCATGATGCTGTAATTGATGCAGTATGTGGTTTGGCATTGTCATGTTGGAAAATGCAAGGTCTTCCCTGAAAGAGACGTCGTCTGGATAGGAGCATATGTTGCTCTAGAACCTGGATATACCTTTCAGCATTGATGGTGTCTTTCCAGATGTGTAAGCTGCCCATGCCACATGCACTAATGCAACCCCATACCATCAGAGATGCAGGCTTCTGAACTGAGTGCTGATAACAACTTGGGTCGTCCTTCTCCTCTTTAGTCCGAATGACACGGCATCCCTGATTTCCATAAAGAACTTCAAATTTTGATTCGTCTGACCACAGAACAGTTTTCCACTTTGCCACAGTCCATTTTAAATGAGCCTTGGCCCAGTGAAGATGTCTGCGCTTCTGGATCGTGTTTAGATACGGCTTCTTCTTTGAACTATAGAGTTTTAGCTGGCAACGGCAGATCGCACGGTGAATTGTGTTCACAGATAATGTTCTCTGGAAATATTCCTGAGCCCATTTTGTGATTTCCAATACAGAAGCATGCCTGTATGTGATGCAGTGCTGTCTAAGGGCCCGAAGATCACGGGCACCCAGTATGGTTTTCCGGCCTTGAGCCTTACGCACAGAGATTCTTCCAGATTCTCTGAATCTTTTGATGATATTATGCACTGTAGATGATGATATGTTCAAACTCTTTGCAATTTTACACTGTCAAACTCCTTTCTGATATTGCTCCACTATTTGTCAGTGCAGAATTAGGGGGATTGGTGATCCTCTTCCCATCTTTACTTCTGAGAGCCGCTGCCACTCCAAGATACTCTTTTTATACCCAGTCATGTTAATGACCTATTGCCAATTAACCTAATGAGTTGCAATTTGGTCCTCCAGCTGTTCCTTTTTTGTACCTTTAACTTTTCCAGCCTCTTATTGCCCCTGTCCCAACTTTTTTGAGATGTGTTGCTGTCATGAAATTTCAAATGAGCCAATCAGTTCAGTTGGTCGGGTTCAATGCCCGAACTGATGATCACATCATCAGTTTTTCTTTGGCTAATCAGACACAAGGTACGCCACCACTCTTGCCGGAGCGGTTGGGAGTTAGGTGCCTTGCTCAAGGGCACTTAAGTCAATCCTGCTAGTCTGGGAAATCGAACCAGCAACCTTTTGGTCCCAAAGCTGTTTCTCTAACCATTAGGCCATGACTTCCCCATGAGCCAATATTTGGCATGAAATTTCAAAATGTCTCACTTTCAACATTTGATATGTTGTTTATGTTCTATTGTGAATACAATATCAGTTTTTGAGATTTGTAAATTACTGCATTCTGTTTTTATTTATAATTTGTACTTTGTCCCAACTTTTTTGGAATCGGGGTTGTACAAGGGCAAAATAATGAGCACAATAAACATGGAACAAATTCATGACACCACAAACACAGCTTAGAATCATCACTGGGGGAAACACTAGGAGGAAGACTTCATCTCGAATGTGTGAGATTCTGGGCTATTTAAGGTGTGCATAAAATAATGAACAGATGTGTATAATTAGAAATCTAGTGTACTAAAACATATAGTTAAAGGGATCCTCCAGCGGATTTACTTTTAAACTTATGTTAAGTAAACGTATACATATATTTCAACAGTCAAACATTCATTTTCGGAGACCAAATAGTGTTCTAGAAAAATTTATTTTTATTAAAATACCAGATGGGCCTCTCGCAGATGTGACGTATGTGATGACATGGCTTAATGGAAGCTTGAAGCAACTGAGCTGTTTATATCCTCTGCTTACAACATGGTTTTGCTAGTTTTACAAGTATTTTTATTGAATTTATAAGTTTTTTAAATAAGTAAAATATGCCTCATTGCGCAGCATATAAACGCCAAAATGATGTTAAAAAAGAAGGACGAGAAGATATCTTTTCACCATTTACCTGGCCACAATCATCCAGCTATTTGCAAGAAATGGATTCATACCATCAGAAGACCTCAAAACAATCTGCCTGCGATACCCTACTTATGCTCCAAACATTTTGAATCAACCTGTTTCGATGAATCGACAGAATTAAAAGCAAGATTATTGGGGCTTCCAGAATAAATAGAAAGAAAAGACAATGCTGTGCCAACAATATTTGCCTATTGTTCAGCTCCAAAAGTCTGCCACTGCAGTGTTGAGTGGCACCAGAGACAACAACACTGGGAGGTTAGTTTTGACTTTGTTCTACCATGGTTCTTTGTAGTATATAGGGACAGATAAAACCCAACACACTGTTGGAGCCAGCGATGGGCAAATAGCCCCACTGCCTTGTGGGTTAGTTTTGGGAGAGCACAAGGCTAAGGGAGCTAACCCCTACAGAAAAACCCAGAATGAAGCCCCGCAGGCGGTTGGTCACTGACTCTGTCACCCTTCCGGCAGCTTCTGCAACCAAGTCATCCCCAAACGTAGTGCCCTACACTCCTTTGGACTTGGTCAGTGAGGTCAAGAAGGGGGCCCTGTTGTCTGGGCAGCGCAAGGCCTCCATACACTTCGCCCTGGCATGCGCCCTGGAGAGGTCACTCCAGTCTCACCATGTGGTGAGCATACAACAAGGAAGACAGCATTTACCGGTTATAAGTCCTAGCTCGACTGGCATAGAGTCAGACACTAGGGGCTGTCTTCATCGGTGGGAGGGGCCATCGCGTCCCACTGGTCAGCTATTGCCCGTCTCAAGTCGAGCAGCCCTCAACCAGTAAGGTGCTGACCCGCCACAGTCTGCCTGCTTCAGTGGGTGCCTGGAGCTTAGAGTCTCAGTGCTCGACAAGTGGATCGTCAAACCTGCACCAGGCAAACATCATATAAAGAAAATTAAGCCTCCAGCTCTTCATATAGCAAGCTGGAACATCAGGACCATGTGTCCAGGACTGACAGACAATCTCAAGGTAGTGGATGACACCAGAAAGACCACAGTGATCAACATGGAGCTGCTCAGACTGAACATAGACATAGCAGCCCTGCAGGAGACCAGACTCCCAGACAGTGGCAAGCTGAAGGAGGAGCACTACACCTTCTTCTGGCAAGGCAAGAGCACAGAGGAAGCCAGAGAGCACAGGACAGGCTTTGCTGTCAGAAATGCACTGCTTCCCATGATCGAGCCTCCAACAGATGGCACAGAGTGATTACTCAGCCTACGCCTGTCCACCACGCAAGGCCCAGTCACCATTATCTGTGCCTATGCCCCCACTCTACAGGCAGCAGTGGAGGTCAAGGACCAGTTCTACGAGTTGCTTGATGCCAGGATCAGCAGTATCCCCATTCAAGAGCACATGATCCTCCTAGGTGACCTCAACACTAGGGTTGGTGCCGACCACGAGTTTTGGCCAGTGTACTCAGACACCATGGCATCGGGAAGATGAATGAAAATGGGCAGAGGCTCCTGGAGCTGTGCTGCTTCCACAATCTCTGTGTTACAAACACTTTCTTCCACAACAAGACATGCCATAAGGTGTCCTGGAGACACCCCCGGTCAAAACATTGACACCAGATGGACCTGGTGATTGTCAGGTGTGATTCTTTGAACAACATCGCCAACACCAGAGCCTATCACAGTGCTGACTGTGATACCGACCACTCTCTCATTATCTCGAGAGTGAAGCTCAGGCCCAAGAAACTTTACCGCTCCAAACAAAAAGGTCAGCCGAGAATTAACACCAGCAAGATGGCGTATGCCAAGAAGAGCCAAGAGTTTGTGGAACTGCTGTGTCAGACTCTCCCCAAGACATCAGCTGGCAGTGCAGAAGAAACCTGGGCCTCCCTTCGCAGTACCATCTACAATGCTGCCATAACAACATACGGCAAGAAGGATCAGAAGAACACTGACTGGTTTGAGGCAAACATCGCAGAGATGGAGCCTGTAATCGAGTCCAAGCGGACTGCTTTGATCGATTACAAATGCAACCCCAGCCAGAAAAACCTGCAGGCACTAAGATTCGCCCGCAATAAGGCTCAGCAGACAGCACGCTGGTGTGCCAACGATTACTAGCAGCACCTCTGTTCCTCCATCCAGGTTGCCTCTGACACTGGCAATGTCCGAGGCATGTATGAGGGAATCAAACAAGCCACAGGCATACCCATAAAGAAGACCGCCCCGCTGAAGACCAAGACCGGGGAAGTCATCACGGACCATGAAAAGCAGATGGGGAGATGGGTTGAACACTACCTGGAGCTCTACTCCAGAGAAAACTCTGTCTCCCAGAAAGCCCTGGATGCCATAGAAGACTTGTCTGTCTTAGAGGAGCTGGATGCAGAACCCACGGTTGAAGAACTGAGCAAGGCCATCGATGCTCTCAGCAGTGACAAAGCACCAGTTGAGGATGCCATCCCCCCTGAAGTCATCAAGAGCGGGAAGCCAGTGCTGCTGAAGCCACTCCATAAGCTCCTGTGTCAGTGCTGGAGGGAGGGCAATATACCCCAAGACATGCGCGATGCCAAAATTGTCACTCTGTACAAAAACAAAGGCGATCGTAGCAACTGTAACAATTACCATGGCATCTCGCTGTTGATCATTGTGGGAAAGGTTTTTGCCCGGGTGGTACTGGCCCGACTGCAAACCCTGGCTGAATGCATCTATCCTGAATCCCAGAGTGGATTCAGGGCAGAGAGATCAACCGTGGACATGATCTTTGCTGTCTGCCAGCTATAGGAGAAGTGCTGTGAGCAGCAGATGCCCTTGTACTTGGCCTTCATAGACCTCACCAAGGCCTTCGACCTGGTGAGCAGATGCGGCTTCTTCCAGCTGCTAGGCAAGATTGGCTGCCCCCAAAACTGCTCAGCATCATAACATCATTCCATGAAGTCATGAAAGGCACAGTCTCCTTCAATGGATCAACCTCTGAGCCTTTTGAGATCCGCAGCAGAGTGAAGCAGGGCTGCATCCTTGCTCCAACTCTGTTCGGCATCTTCTTCTCCCTGCTGCTGGCATATGCATTCAGCAACTCAGAGGACAGAGTCCATCTACACACAAGAAGTGATGAAAAGCTGTTCAACCTAGCCCACCTGAAAGCCAAGACCAAAGTCCGACACATCCTGATCAAGGAACTTCTTTTTGCTGATGATGTAGTGCTGACCTCCTACAAACAGGAACAGCTTCAGAGACTGATCGATCACTTTGCGAAGGCCTGTCATGAGTTTGGGTTGACCATCAACATCAAGAAGACAAAGGTGATGGGTCAAGACACCAACGACCCTCCAGTCATTAACATCGGTGATGGGGAGATTGACACCACTGACAGTTTCACCTACCTGGGCTCGACCATCTCCAGCAACCTCTCTCTGGGTGCAGAAATCGACAAACGTATTGCCAAGGCCGCTGCTGTGTTGTCCAAGCTGAGCAAGTGGGTGTGGAACAACAAGCGCCTCACAGAGAACACCAAGCTCAAAGTGTACCAGGCATGTGTCCTGGGCACCCTGCTCTACGGCAGTGAATCATGGACAACATATGCCAGGCAGGAGAACCGGCTGAAGAGCTTCCACCTTTGATGTCTTAGGTGAATCCTCGACATCTCCTGGCAGGACCGAGTTCCCAACACTGAGGTCCTGGACAGAGCAGATCTCCTTAGCATGTACCTCATGCTGAGCCATAGGCGTCTTCGATGGCTTGGCCATGTCCATCAAATGGAGGATGGCTGCATCCCAAAATACCTTCTCTATGGCACTTTGACTGAGGGATCCCGCCCTGCTGGCAGACTGCAGCTCAGGTACAAGGATGTGTGTAAGCACGACCTAAAGCTCCCTGGTATCAACATCCAAAGCTGGGAGTCCCTCGCAGATGACTGAAGCTGTTGGTGGAGTGCTGTCATGAAAGCAGTGAAGAGTGGTGATGAAAGATGTGCCTGCCAGTTGGAGGAGAAAAGAGTGACAAGGAAACAGAGACAACAAAGCCAGCAGCAACCTACAGTTTTCATCTGAAACAAGTGCAGCAAGGACTGCCACGCCAGAATAGGGCTCCTCAGCTACTCCAGACGCTGCTTACAAACCAGAAACTGACCTTCCATGGCACTATCCATGGTCTCTCGAGACCGAAGGCTAAGGAAGGACAGGGACAGATCCAGCCCAGGAATCTGATAGATGCACATTTGCAGAAATATTTTCACTAATTTTACCAGATCACTATGGATTTTCACAGTGGCATAGAGCATGCCAAGCCCTTTCCAAAGAGGGCAGCCATGGCCCGCTATGACCGTGGCTTGGCCTGGTCTATTGGTTGAGCGTAGCAATAGCCCATGGGTAAAGTAAACAAACACCCCATGACCGATGCCAAATGGTGCGCATATATTTCTGCATGCGCATCAGTCTGGATTCATCCCTGGCATACAGTGGTGCTTGAAAGTTTGTGAACCCTTTAGAATTTTCTATATTTCTGCATAAATATGACCTAAAATATCATCAGATTTTCACACAAGTCCTAAAAGTAGATAAGAGAACCCAGTTAAACAAATGAGACAAAAATATTATACTTGGTCATTTATTTATTGAGGAAAAATGAACCAATATTACATATCTGTGAGTGGCAAAAGTATGTGAACCTTTGCTTTCAGTATCTGGTGTGACCCCCTTGTGCAGCAATAACTGCAACTAAACGTTTCTGGCAACTGTTGATCAGTCCTGCACACTGGCTTGGAGGAATTTTAGCTCATTCCTCCATACAGAACAGCTTCAACTCTGGGATGTTGGTGGGTTTCCTCACATGAACTGCTCGTTTCAGGTCCTTACACAGCATTTCGATTGGATTAAGGTCAGGACTTTGACTTGGCCATTCCAAAACATTAACTTTATTCTTTTTTAACCATTCTTTGGTAGAACGACTTGTGTGCTTAGGGTTGTTGTCTTGCTGCATGACCCACCTTCTCTTGAGATTCAGTTCATGGACAGATGTCCTGACATTTTCCTTTAGAATTCACTAGTATAATTCAGAATTCATTGTTCCATCAATGATGGCAAGCCATCCTGGCCCAGAAGCAGCAAAACAGGCCCAAACCATAATACTACCACCATCATGTTTCACAGATGGGATAAGGTTCTTAAGCTGGAATGCAGTGTTTTCCTTTCTCCAAAAATAATGCTTCTCATTAAACCAAAAAGTTCTATTTTGGTCTCATCCATCCACAAAACATTTTTCCAATAACCTTCTGGCTTGTCCACATGATCTCTACCAAACTGAAGACCAGCAGCAGTGTTCTTTTTGGAGAGCAGTGGCTTTCTCCTTGCAACCCTGCCATGCACACCATTGTTGTTCAGTGCTCTCCTGATAGTGGACTCATGAACATTAACATTAGCCAATGCGAGAGAGGCCTTCAGTTGCTTAGAAGTTACCCTGGGGTCCTTTGTGACATTGCCAACTATTACACACTTTGTTCTTGGAGTGATCTTTGTTGGTCGACCACCCCTGGGGAGGGTAACAATGCTCTTGAATTTCCTCCATTTGTACACAATCTGTCTGACTGTGGATTGGTGGAGTCCAAACTCTTTAGAAATGGTTTTGTAACCTTTTCCAGCCTTATTAGCATCAACAACGCTTTTTCTGAGGTCCTCAAAAATCTCCTTTGTTCGTGCCATGATACACTTCCACAAACATGTGTTGTTAAGATCAGACTTTGATAGATCCCTGTTCTTTAAATAAAACAGGGTGCCCACTCACACCTGATTGCCATTGCATTGATTTAAAACAATTGACTCTAATTTGACCTTCAAATTAACTGCTAATCCTAGAGGTTCACATACTTTTGCCACTCACAGATATGTAATATTGGATCATTTTCTTCAATAAATAAATGACCAAGTATAATATTTTTGTCTCATTTGTTTAACTGGGTTCTCTTTATCTACTTTTAGGACTTGTGTGAAAATCTGATGATGTTTTAAGGTTTATTTATGCAGAAATATAGAAAATTCTAAAGGGTTCACAAACTTTCAAGCACCACTGTATTATCAGTGTCTTACCTGGTGAATTGTAATTGGCATTTAGATGCGTTGTAGGCTCTTCAGCATATACTGGAAGAAAATACGGGTAACAAAGAAAACACCAACGATAAAGAACAATCACTGATGGTTCAAGAGATGGAGCATTTGACTGAGCTTCAGGTATGGTTTACTATACTCCAGATAAGACAATTACTCCAGATAAGACAATTACATTTTTCATGAAACTCACTCATTTGAAATTTCCGAAGTTTTATTTCATGGTAGTTTCAGTTTCATTTTCATTTATGTGTTAGGAACGTGAATTGACCGGAAAGAGGGATATTGCTGTGCAAACAGATGAAGCAGTCAATGTTGAAATCCAGGTAGAGACAGTTGTCTTCGAAGACAAGATTATCCAGTGTTCTTTGTTGGGAGATGAAAATGTCTCATTAGATGATTCGTTCAAACTCTACTAGCAAAACCATGATGTAAGCAGAGGATATAAACAGCAGAGTTACTCCAAGCTTCCACTAAGCCACGTCATCGCATATGTCACTTCTGCAGGAGGCCCATCTTGTATTTTAATAAAATTAAATTTTTCTAGAACACTATTTGGTCTCCGAAAATGAATGTTTGACTGTTGAACATAAGTTTAAAAGTAAATCCGCTGGAGGATCCCTTTAAGTGATTTTATATGGCTACAAACTGTGAGGCTGATGGGACATGGAGTTCAAGGTGGAAGCTGATGGTGACATGACAGAACCCTCTTTGAAAGTACAGATCCTGATATAATCAAGTGTCACAAGCAGAAGAGCATTTGTGAGCTGTTGGAGGGTGTGGTCGAGCATCGGCTATGAATGGCGAAGGGTCAGGTTGAACCTGCAGGTAATATGCGACTAATAAAGTGGCAAGTGAGTTTATATTAATCTACAAGTGAATGTGACAGTGGATTTAAATGATGAGTCAAAACATTCATAAAAAAGATGAGTTCTACTTCAGAAAAGTCCATTAATGATCTCTTGTACTGTAATGAGTTAAGGAACAATGTTTATTGACACAGATATTATTGACTCAGAGCTTAAAACTCTAAAGGGTCACTGATGTAAGATAGATGTGCTATATTTAAATAGTGATGTTTGTCATGCAAAGACTGAGCAGGGGTGTGAGTCTTTTAGGTGTAAAGCTCACTACACTGTAGGTGGTTTCTACATTTGCAGTAGTGACACTTTTATACTTTGACATCTTTAACTGCTTACATGATATACTTTTAGGCTTTCCAGTTGTATTAATATTATGTTACATATAGCATGATTAACTGATTGCTTGGTATACATATTTGATATGCTGACAGTGAAAGTGCTGACAATGATACAAAATGTTTTGAATCTATATTTTATTTCCATGGATGGAAATTTCAATATAAATACATAACTGGCTCCAGTGAATATAGTCATACATATTTCTAAAACATTCAGTGTTTGTGTAACTGGAGTGAAATATGACTGTACTTTTATGAAACTAAAATAAAAAATAAAAATTTGTGTTGTTACCATGTGCTGTAAGAAATTCTCCATTTCTTTCTGCAGGACTACTGATGGCCAACATGTCTAGCACTTTGACCGTTGTTAATATGCAGATCATGAAACTGCCTTTTACAGGTGAGAAGATCTTTAGAATATTACTGGTGTTATTCACACACTCCTTCTTCATCTACATTAACATTGTGATGCTGTTCACACTGAGTACCAAAGCCATTTTCCGTGAGACACCACGCTACATACTCTTTGCCCAAATGTTCTTGAACAACACCATTCACCTGTTAATTGCCCTGGTGCGCTACATGTTCAGTTACTTCTATTTTGTGGTGATGCATGCTGTCTGTGCCTTCATCGTGCTGGTGTCTACATCAACATTTGTCAATGCACCACTAAACCTGGCAGTCATGTCGTTGGAGAGGTACACAGCCCTCTGCTTTCCTTTGCGGCACAGTGAGTTGGCTACACCAAAGCGAGCATGTGTGGCCGTGGCTCTGGTATGGGTTTTGGGCATCACTGATGTGCTAACTGATGTGTGTGCTCTCTTCCTCCTTGCAGAACCATCCTTCTACTTGTCTCCTACAGTGTGTACCCTCAGGCAGCTCATGGTAGCACCCTGGCAGCAGGGCAGGAGTATGATATTAAAAATTCTGCTCTTTGTCACAGTGGCCATCGTTTTGCTCTACACACATGTGGCCATCCTGTGGGATTGCATGCGTTGCAGCTCAGCCTCTCGCTCATGTCCTTTCTTTTCAAGTATATAGAGTTCCTTCTGAGAAACCTGCCAGTCACTGTCAACACACATCTGCACTTCCTCAACTTCTTCATAGTGCTGATCCTGCCACGCTGCCTCAGCTCACTGAGCTATGGCCTGAGGGATGAGACCTTCAGGCCACTGTTCAAACAGAATTTCCTCTACTGTGGTAAAAAAAAAAATGCCCCTCTAGATCTCATCTCATCTCATTATCTCTAGCCGCTTTGTCCTGTTCTACAGGGTCGCAGGCAAGCTGGAGCCTATCCCAGCTGACTACGGGCGAAAGGCGGGGTACACCCTGGACAAGTCGCCAGGTCATCACAGGGCTGACACATAGACACAGACAACCATTCACACTCACATTCACACCTATGGTCAATTTAGAGTCACCAGTTAACCTAACCTGCATGTCTTTGGACTGTGGGGGAAACCGGAGCACCCGGAGGAAACCCACACGGACAGAACATGCAAACTCCACACAGAAAGGCCCTCGCCGGCCACGGGGCTCGAACCCGGACCTTCTTGCTGTGAGGCGACAGCGCTAACCACTACACCACCATGCCGCCCGCCCCTCTAGATGCTTTTACAAAACACTAATCACGAGACATGGACAATGTGATTGTTTCTGTCTGTATATGAATAACCATGTACATGTATTTCTGTATATGCAAACACAAAAATATGGCATGTTAAGTCTCAAAAATATTTGTATGGAATTCATGGGTATTACATGTCTTGTGGGGTGTTTGTGATCTTGATAAGCTACAGATTCTAATAATTTTATCTAACCTTAAAAAGAATGCTGTCTCGTGTAAAAAAAAAAGTAAAAAAGAAAAAAAAAAGAATAAAATCTTTCTTGGTGTAAAAAAAATCATCAACCATTTCAAATGTGAGATTTGCTAAATATGTTTCAAAACTGCCACTGAAAATGTTAATATTATTGTGACTAACACCAGCATCTCCCTTGCCTGATGTCTTGCAGTCACACTTTTTTTTTTTTGCTCCATAATGATGTATTACTAATTTTTTGTTTTGGCCTTCAGAAATAACTATAGCCACTGTGAATGAAATGTTACATGATCCATACACATGTGTGAACACGATAAAGAAATACATGCATTTGTAATGCCCCATGCTTTCTTGGGTATTTGGTACTTATTCTTTTGTTGGTATGCCTCATACTGTAGGTGGGCTTTCTTGTGTGGTCAAAGAACCAATTTTATAGTTTCATCCAATTCCATACATGAAATCCTTATAACTTAAAAGAAATCATTTCAAATTTGTATCTTTTCATAAGTTTAGGCTTGGGACAGAGTTAACCTTTGTACCCTTTCTCATGACTTTATTTGTGTGAACTCAAATGGAATTCAACCACTCTTGCTTATTTTAATTCATACAACTTTTTTTTTAAACAAGTTAATTTAATAATTTTGTTACATGAAAAGTGAGTGAAGCTAATAGACAGTCCTTACTATACATGCTTTTGTGGTATGGTATTGGTATAAATTTTATTATTTATTAACTATATTTATTAATAAGACAACCTTGAACTAAATTAATATGTTTAATAAATATTGTACAGAAACAAGACATCGAATTTGAAGTGAGATAAATATATTCAAAGGATAATATATTTGAGTCATAATAGAGCTTGGAATGTGTTAAAAAAGGGATTCAAAATGTAACTTTGTAAGAATAAAAATATTACTTTTCAATTATACTAATAATCATAATCCCCCCAAATTCTACTTCAGTATATTAACAAATTGTTATGCAGGAGGCAGAACTGAATGCCTATGAATGTTTTATTTATGAAAGATCTCATATCATATCATCTCTAGCCGCTTTATCTTGTTCTACAGGGTTGCAGGCAAGCTGGAGCCTATTCCAGCTGACTACGGGCGAAAGGCGGGGTACACCCTGGACAAGTCGCCAGGTCATCACAGGGCTGACACATAGACACAGACAACCATTCACACTCATGGTCAATTTAGAGTCACCAGTTAACCTAACCTGCATGTCTTTGGACTGTGGGGGAAACCAGAGCACCCAGAGGAAACCCATGCGGACACGGGGAGAACATGCAAACTCCGCACAGAAAGGCCCTTGCCGGCCACGGGTCTCGAACCCGGACCTTCTTGCTGTGAGGCAACAGCGCTAACCACTACACCATCATGCCGCCCATTGTATGGCATATAAATGCTAAAAAGAAAGCACAAGCTGGAACTAGACTGAATTTCTGCAGAGAAAATGCCAAGTGTGCTTACTCACCTGGAACAGAATGTCACAGACAGAAACTGGATCAGACATGAGACCTCACGCTGCAGAATCTTTTTTTTTTAACATGATTAAGAAAGTGTGTGCCATAGAGAGAGTGTGTGTGCGTGCGTGCATGCATGCTCTCAAATCTCAGTTTAAAATGGCTCAACTCACAGTGCGACGTGACCCTTCATGCGCTAAAATCTTTTTTTTTACGTGAGTTTTAAATCATGCCACACTCTATTAATCTACCCAGCACCAGCGCTTGTTAAAAAAAAAAAAAAAACTTTGGAGTGTGAAGTGTCATGTCGTGCTGCAAGTTGAGCCATTTTAAACCAAGATTTTTTTCTATAGGGAAAAAAATGACAGAAAAATGACAAGAATGAGAGAACAGGTGCGTTTATCCAAAAGCTGTATACAAATGCACTGACCACCGGTTCAGGAAGGACGTGTCAGAGTTGGAATGGTGTTGATTTCTTTTTTTAAGACAAGCATTTTTCATTTTACAGGTCTCTGCACTATGCAGCTGACAGACAATTCACTTGGTGGACTCATGGCTACTTGAGGGAAAACAGGAAGGAGAGTTATTAGCTTGCTTGCTAAGCACAAAGCAGCGTGAAGCACACTATTGTTCTTCTTAAGTTTACTTTATTATTATTATTATTATTATTATTATTAAAGTAAACTTAAGAAGAACAATGATATAATATTATGATAACTGCCAAATGCTTAACCTGTCGCTGGCCCCCTATCCTGATAACAACTGAGATGGTGGCGGAATAAGCATCAAATTAGCATCCAAGATGGCGCCCGCGAATAGGCTGCTGTGCTAACTGCTCCAACCCCACTTTCTTTCTTGTTTGTTTTTTTTTAGTTATTCAACTGGTTATTATTATTATTTTTAGATATTGTACCTATTCAGTACAGCAACAATGATTAGATACAAGAGAAATACCTTTATTTCTATTGGTCAACAATCTACTCATATACCAACATTATACTTGCCAACCCTCCCCATTTCGGCGGGAGGCTCACGATTTTAGCCTCCGTCTCCCGCCTCCCGATCGTATTTGTTAAAAACTGGATAATCTCCTGGTTTTGGGAAATCCCTACTGCCAAATTAAAAATACTCCCGATTATGTCCAATTAGAATCGTATGAGAAACACTGCTGACATCAACTGATTTTTAACCAATCAATGAACAGAATGACAGTCACTTCCGTAATGTAGGATTCACCCTGGCTGTCCGACATTTTTTACAAGCAGTCATTCATCATGGCCACTAAACCCAATACCAAACAGCAAAAATATGAATGCAAATACCAGGTTGCATGGGAGAATGAATTTCCATGGATAAGCAAATGTTCGACCAGCCAGTTACACATTTTAAGGTAAAGATACCTTAAATTAGCCTAGTAAACTAGACCCACCCGCCTAGCGGCCAAAAATATTTTTGCCTAGCGAATGGGTCTAGCCTCGCACCATATAAACAAAAACACCCCGGGCATCAAATCGTGCCCGCCAATCACAACGCAAGGTTTTTGTTTGGATTCTTTGGGCGGGCTTTTGCAGGAGTGACGACAAGGCTGCGCGACGCTGGAGAAAGCACAACAGGAAAGATGGCTACGGCTAGAGAACAGCGCGCGTTTGACTCCGCTTTGGAATCAGTTTTAGAAGAATTAGACTTGGAGTTTTCGTTGAAACATGAGCAGGAAGAGGCTCTCCGCTCATTCCTTTTCAAGAAGGACGTTTTCGCTGTTTTGCCGACCGGCTATGGCAAAAGTCTGATCTACCAGCTAGCTCCGCTCAGAGCCAAAAGGATGGGCTAGTTTGTGCAGTACGAAGAATTAATAAACAGCTTTGAAACATTACTTTTTGATTGTTTCTTATTTTCCCGTTATTTTAAATTTAAGGGAAATTATTTCACCAAACACCACTAAATAAAAACTCTCAAAAACAGTTAAAGCAAACCCTTGAAAAACACTTGAAAAAAATAAGAGTGTATGTTAAGTATGTGGTACAGACTCCAAACTTGTGGTCATTATCTCCAAACTTCTTAATATCTAGAACCTGTTTATTAATTAATACGCATTTTGAAAAATTTTTTATTTCAAGGTCTCCCCCACTGCGCGCTCTGACTACGTCACAGTCACTGTTGCGCTGATTGGTCAGAGCGTTGGCCTATACGCACAGAGACAGTTTGAAAGACAGCGGGTTGTTCCACCCCCACCCTTCAGAAATATCTACGGATCGAGGCCAGACTAAATATTCACATTTAGTCTGGCTTGCCAGGCTAACCTTAAATCAGAATATAATGGACATTTGAGTGTGAAATTAAACTAGTCTTCCATACCATTTCAGAAACAAACTGTACAACTTCTAAAGTGTTCAGTGAAATTTTGCATGACAGAATTTGTTTGATGAGTGTATTTGAATAGTGTGGTAGTGTCTTAGTGCTATTTTGAATTTATGTTTGAAAGTTTTAAGTGAACGTTTACAAGTGAATTATCTGTAAAGTGATTGATTTTGATAGAGTTTTGAGGTTTTAAGTGAAAGATTACTAGTGAGTGTATTTTGGTAGTACTAAAATTTTGCATTCAAATGAATTTCTTTGCGGAGTATATTTTGATAGTATGGTAGTATTTATAGTGCCATTTTTAAATTTTGTTTGAAAACTTTCAAAGTTTGCAAATGAGCAAATTCCTTTGATGCATTCCGAGAGTATTTTGATAGTATTTCTAGTGCTTTTTAAAAATTCTGCTGGAAAATGTTTAGTGAGAGAGATGCATTTTAGTAGTACTAAGACAGTGCAGTATTTATTTAATTGAGTTGTTACTATTTTGGTTAAATCTTATTCAAATTTTATTTAATTTATATATGATGATATAGTTCTATGTATTTTTACATGAGCTTACAGAAGGAAAACACATTTGATGCAGTCCAATAATACTTTCATTCACTGTGACTATTTTAAGAAATTATAAACATTCTTCTAAAGCATCACTTGTGTTATTTTCTGTGGGTCTCTGTATGTATACAATATTCAGGCATGAGGCTTTTCAGCTAAAAATCTGATTTAAGACTTCCCTTTCATTGTTATTATATTAAAATTCAAGACAAGAGTATTATTTCAGGGGCGGCACGGTGGTGTAGTGGTTAGCACTGTCGCCTCACAGCAAGAAGGTCCTGGGTTCGAGCCCCGGGACCGGCGAGGGCCTTTCTGTGTGGAGTTTGCATGTTCTCCCCGTGTCCGCGTGGGTTTCCTCCGGGTGCTCCGGTTTCCCCCACAGTCCAAAGACATGCAGGTTAGGTTAACTGGTGACTCTAAATTGACCGTAGGTGTGAATGTGAGTATGAATGGTTGTCTGTGTCTATGTGTCAGCCCTGTGATGACCTGGCGACCTGTCCAGGGTGTGCCCCGCCTTTTGCCCGTAGTCAGCTGGGATAGGCTCCAGCTTGCCTGCGACCCTGTAGAAGGATAAAGCGGCTAGAGATAATGAGATGAATGAGATGAGTATTATTTCAGATTTTTCACTCTGAGCTCTCTCATGCCTGATACGTGAATCCCATTACCTATAGTAACTGATAGAACAATATCAACAATTCAAAAACTCTTTAATTGTATAAATTTCAAATGGTTTGCAATTAATTGGGATCCACTGTTTTTATCATTTCAACCGCGCATCATACCCTCGTCTAATTGAAAATGTCATTCTCGCACTTTTCTCCCCCATGAGAATTTTGAAAAGTTGGCAAGTATGCAACATTTTTAACTCTGGACCCAGCCTGGCCAAGGGAGATCTTGAGGGAGAACAAAGATTGCAACCCAAATTGATGACCCCAGGGGGAAATGAGCCAGCATCAGGAACAGGCTGTGGACTTGCACACATCAGGCACCCATGCCCAATATCCTGCGAGCCAGTGTACAATCCACTGAGAACAAGCTTAATGATCTCAGGGCCAGACTCATGTTCCAGAGGGACATTTGGTTCAGCAACTTTCTCTGCTTCACCAAGACATGATTGAAACCAGCAGTACCAAATCACACAGTACAACTGGTGGGATTCTCGGTTTACTATATGCACAGAACAATGTATTCAGGAAAGGCAAGCAGAGGTGGTATGTATCTGATGGTGAATAGTAGATGGTGTGCTAGTGTGAGCATTTCTCCTCTCACACGCTCATGCTCATCCAACCTGGAACTTCTGACCATCAAATGTTGCCCTTTTTATCTTCTGAGAGAATTCACCTCCGTCATAGTCAGCGCTGTTTTCATTCCACCTCAGGTGGACACGGATACTGCATTATATGAGCTACACGACGCTCTCACTTAACACATGATAAACCACCAGGATGCTGTGTTTATTGTGGTGGGGGACTTTAACAGTCCCAACCTCAAACATGCACTTCCAACCCTCCACCAACACATCACCTGCCCCACCAGGGGAAATACAACCCCAATTCCAAAAAATTTGGGATGCTGTCTAAACAGGAAATAAAAACAGAATGCGATAATTTGCAAATCATGGAAACCCTATATTTAATTGACAATAGGACAAAGACAACATCAAATGTTGAAACTGGGAAATTTTATTGTTTTTTGAAAAATATATGGTCATTTTGAATTTGATGTCAGCAACACATTTCAAAAAAGTTGGGATGGGGCATGTTTACTACTTTGTTGCATCATCTCTACTTTTAACAACACTCTGTAAACATTTGAGAACTGAGGAGACCAGTTGCTGTAGTTTTGAAAGAGAAATGTTGTCCCATTCTTGCCTGATATGCAATTTCAGTTGCTCAACAGTTTGGGATCTCCTTTGTTGTATTTTGCACTTCATAATGCATCAAATGTTTTAAATGGGAGACAGGTCTCAACTGCAGGCAGGCAAGTTTAACACCTGGACTCTTTTACTATGGAGAGGTGTAGTTTTAATATGTGCAGAAAGTGATTTGGCATTGTCTTGCTGAAAGAAAGAAGGTCTTCCCTGGAAAAGGTTTTGTCTGGATGGCAGCATATTGCTCTGAAATGTGTATATATCATTCAGCATTAATGATGCCTTCCCAGATGTATAAGCTACCCATCTCATGTGCACGAATGCACCCTCATACCATCACAGATGCTGGCTTTTGAACTGTGCACTGATAACAAGCTGGATAGTCCCTCTCCTCTTTAGCCTGGAGGATGTGGTGTCCATGATTTCTAAAAAGAATTTCTAATTTTGATTCGTCAGACCTCGGGACAATTTTCCACTTTGCCTCAGTCCATCATAAAAGAGCTTGGGCCCAGAGAAGGGGCAGTGTTTCTGGATATTGTTTATATCTGGGTTTAACTTGCATTTGTGGATGCAGTAATGAACTGTTTTCACAGATGATCATTTTCTGGAGTGTTCCAGAGCCCATACAGTAATTTTCACTACAGACACATGTCAAGTCAAGTCAAGTTTGTTTGTATAGCACTTTTAACAATAGACATTGTCCCAAAGCAGCTTTACAGAATCTGAATGACCCAAGACATGAGCCAATTTTATCCCTAATCTATCCCCAATGAGCAAGCCCGTGGTGATGGTGGCAAGGAAAAACTCCCCCAGATGACACGAGGAAGAAACCTCAAGAGGAACTAGACCCAAAAGGGAACCCATCCTCACCTGGACAACAACAGACAACATGACTATAACATTAACAGTTTTAACATGAAGTCAGTTTCGTTGATGTTATAACTCTTCATTAATGGAAACTTGAGTGCAAAACTGTTCATGACAACCATAGTCCCAAAGTTAGCAAGTCAACTGTAGTCCTCAGCCACAAAAGCATTACTGTAAGTGTCCAGAGCGTCTTCCAAGTGTGACTTTCAACTGTCCATATGAGGCCATCTGCTTTTAATGCAGTGTCAGCTGAGGGCCTGAAGATCATAGGCATCCAATGTCAGTGTTCAGCCTTGTCTCTTGCATACAGAGATTTCTCCAGATTCTCTGAATTTTTTAATGATATTATGTACCACAGATGATGTGACCCCCAAATTCTTTGCAATTTTACAGTGAGGAACATTATTCTTAAATTGTTGCACTGTTTGCCCATGAAGTCTTTCACAGAGTGGTGAACCCCTTCCTTTCTTTACTTCTGAGAGACTCAGCCTCTCTAGGATGTTCTTTTTATACCCAATCATGTTACTGACCTGTTGCCAATTAAACAAATTAGATTTTTTTTGGTATTACACAACTTTTTCCAATCTTTTGTTGCCCCTGTCTCAACTTTTCTGAAATG
This sequence comes from Neoarius graeffei, assembly GCF_027579695.1. Classification (NCBI taxonomy): domain Eukaryota; kingdom Metazoa; phylum Chordata; class Actinopteri; order Siluriformes; family Ariidae; genus Neoarius; species Neoarius graeffei. The sequence goes on from NC_083580.1 coordinate 54,423,288, forward strand.
TGTTGCTGAGATGAAATTCAAAATGAGCATATATTTAAAAAAAAATTCTCAGTTTCAACATTTGATATGTTGTCTTGGTACTATTTTCAATGAAATATAGGGTTTCCATGATTTACAAATCTTCACATCCTGTTTTTATATATGTTTTACACAGTGTCCCAATTTTTTTGGAATTGGGGTTGTAGGACACTGGATCAATGTTACACTCTGTTCAGGGATGGTTACAAGGCAAAGTCCCTGCTGGTGTTTGGGAAATTGGACCATGCTGCCATCTTCCTCATTCCTGTTTACAAACAAACACTGAAACAGGAAGCCCCAGTTGTGAGGGAGGTCACTCGCTGGATGGACCTATTAGAAGCCACCCTGCAGGGCACCTTGAATGACACAGACTGGGATATGTTCCAGTGCAGCTCTGATGACATCGACATGTTTACGGAAATGGTTGTGAGATTTAACAGGAAAAAAGTGGATGATACAGTTCGCAAAACTACCATCAGGATGTTTCCCAGCCAGAAGCCATGGCTGAACAAAACCATTCGTGAAGCTCTGAGATTGTGTCAGGCTGCCTATAAGGCACGGCTTGCTACCAGAAACATGGATCAATATAAAGCTGCATCTTACAAAGTAAGCAGAGCAGTGAAGGAGGTGAAGCAGAATTATGGGCATAAACTAGAGTCACAGCTACAACAAAGTGACACTAGGAGCCTCTGGAAGGGACTCAGGACAATAACGGACTACAAAAATAGCATGCTCCACAATGATGAATGCAGACACGTTGCTGGCAGATGAGCTGAACACGTTTTATGCTTGCTTTGCAGCTGTAGCCAACACTACTGTAAATAGCAGCATGAATAGCAACATGCGTACAGAGTGCACCAGAAAGGTGGTCACTTTCATCATCACAGAACACGCCATGAGGAGCGCCTTCAGGAAAGTGAATACCAGGAAGGCATCAGGACCTGATGGCATCTCAGGTAGGGTCCTGAAAACCTGTGCAGACTAGCTTGCACCGGTGTTCATGGAGCTCTTCAACCTGTCCTTGGCTCAGGCAGTGATTCCCAGGTGCTTCAAGCAGTCCATTATTGTTCCTGTCCAGAAGAAATGACAGCCTGCTTGTCCTAATGACTACCGTCCAGTAACACTGACCTCAGTTGTGATGAATTGCTTTGAAAGACTGGTCAGAGACTTTATCACCTCTTCACTTCCTGCCAACCTGGACCCACTACAGTTTGCTTACCAGTCTAATCATTCTACTGATGATGTCATCACACATCTCCTGCACACAAATCTTAGCCTCTTGTCTCCGGGAAGGGGAATTATGTTAAGATGCTGCTTGTGGACTGTAGTTCTGCATTCAACATGATAATCCCCTCAAAATTCTTCACAAAGTTGAAGAGTCTGGGACTCAGCCAATTACTGTGTCAGTGGATCCTCAACTTCCTTTCAGATAGATCACAAACAGTAAGGGTGGGGAAACACGTCTTCCCCCATCACTCTCATCACTGGAGCCCCTCAGGGCTGTGTTCTGAGCCCCCTGCTGTACTCTCTGTACACGTATGACTGAGTAACCTCATCAGACTCCACCACCATTGTCAAGTTTGCTGATGACATTGTTGTGGTAGGCTTGATCTCAGATACCATTGTGGAAGCCTACCTGGAGGAGGTCAGAAACCTGGAGAACTGGTGCCAGGACAGCAACCTCCTCCTAAACATCAGCAAGACAAAGGAGCTAATCATGGACTTCTGCACAAAGCAGGGGAGGAACTACAAGCCCAGGACCCCAGTGGAGAGAGTGGATAGTTTTTGGTACCTGGATATTCACATCATGCAAGACCTGTCATGGTCTTGCCACATCAACATCCTGGTTAAGAAGGCCCACCAGTGTCTGTTCCACCTAAGATGTCTCAGAGACTTCTGTCTTTCACCAAGGGTGCTGAGGAACTTTTACTCCTGGACCATCGAGAACATCCTGAAGGGAAATATCTCCACCTGGTTTGGGAATAGCACCAAGCAGGACAGATGAGCTCTCTAGAGAGTGGCGCGAATAGCTGAGTGTATTGTGCACACAGAGCTCCCTGATCTTCAATCTATCTACACCAAGCGGTGCTGGACCAAAGCCAGGAAGATAATGAAGGACCTCGGCCATCCTAACTATGGACTCTTCTCTCTGTTGAGGTCAGGGAAGAGCTTTCGCTCCCTTAAGGGCAACACAGAGAGAATGAGGAGGCACTTCTTCCCTCAGTCCATTTGGGCTCTTAACCAGGACAATAACTGACAATAACTAGGTCTTGTCACCACTTCACCCTCATTCCCCCATCGCTTACACCTCTTCATGCAATTTCATCTCACTAAAGTACAATATATACAGTACATTTCCATTGCAATTGTACCTCTTTGTGTAATTTCATTCGTTACAGTGCAATATATATTTCAATTGCAAGTGCATTTTTCTTTAGTGCAATATATATTTATACATATTCTATATATTCTGTATATACCATATTCTGTAGAGCATTCTATCACATTTTATTTTTTATTCTATTTATTACATTCTATTTTACTCCTTTTCTTTTTAGTAATTTTCTTTTTTTTTAACTATCTTTACTAGCCTGGGCCCGCCCATCCTAAGTGTGACGCAACACGAGGGCCTGTTGCGAGCTTAGTCTGGCAAGGCAAGCTATCTCCAGCTCTTCCAAGCTCCCGAAAAATCGGGAGCCAATCAACTTTGAGCATCTCCAACAGCCCTGGGTAGAGGCGTGTTCAAGGCAGTGACATAGTAGAACTGTGACCGGAAGCCATAGATTGTTTACAAAGTCTATGCCGGAAGCGCTTCATTCACATTACGAACATGGAGCAGCGGCAAGCCTTTGACACAGCAGTAGATGCTGTATTGAAAGCATTCAACGGGAAGTTCTCATTGAAAACGGAGCAAAGAGCAGCCCTGGAGGTATTTATCTTTTTCCTGTTACTCAAGCAGTTTCCGTCGCGTCACATACGTCAGAGGAAAGAGTGATGTGATTGGTTTAAGCTTCGTCACAGCCTTTTCTGGCTTCGACCAGTAGCAAACTGAGGCATTTCAGGGAGGCGGGTCAACCACGCCTTTGGGAAACGGTTGGGCTTAATATCTTTGCCAGACCAAATGCTCGCAGAGCTTTGAAGTTGCGTTAGCCAGACTATATCTTTACTGCTTATGGAGCATTGCACTAAGCATTTCACAGCATGTCATACGATGTATGATTGTATATGTGACAAATAAAATTTGAATTTGGAAGCAATGCACAAGATGAAACATTGCAAAGCCCTTGGACCCTTTGGTGTTGTGACAGAAATGTTAAAGGCTTATGCTGAAGTCAGCTATCCTCTTCTGTGCAATCTGACAAATACCATCATAGCTGAGAAGAAAATATCAGAGCATTAGAATGAGAGTTATATTAAACTGTTTAAGGGCAATGGTGATGTCATAGATAGAGGCAACTATCCATCCATTATCTGTAGCCGCTTAGACTGTGCAGGGTCATGGGCAAGCTGGAGCCTATCCCAGCTGACTGGGTGAGAGGCAGGGTACACCCTGGACAAGTCGCTAGATCATCACAGGGCTGACATAGAGGCAACTACATGGGTCTGAAATTAACTGAGCACTGCCTGAAGGCCATTGAAAGAGTTGTAGAAAAGATAGTCTGTGAATTGGTGAATATAAGTGAAATGCAGTTTGGTTTTGTGCCTGGTAGGTGTACGAATGATGCAATATTTATTGTGCGATAGCTGCAAGAGAAACATTTTGCTACGGAGAAGAACCTATATTTTTGCCTTTGTTGATCTAGAGAAGGCCATTGGCCATGTCCCAAGGAAAGTCCTAATGCAGGCCATGAGATGTTTGGGCCTACCTGAATGGATAGTTTGCACAGTCCAGGCAATGTATGCTAACGTGATTAACAGAATTTAGATCAACAACTCCTTCAGTGACAGCTTCAGTGTCTGAGTTGGGGTCCATCAGGGTTCAGTGTTGAGCCCCTTGCTGTTTATCATTGTACTGGAGGCCCTGTCATGAGAATTTCGCATTGACAGCCCCTGGGAGCTGTTGAACGTAAATGACTTGGTTATATCATCAGAATCGCTGGATGGACTTCTGGAGAAATTGCATGTTTGGAAAGCTGGTTTGGAGTCTACGGGCCTTCATGTAACCATGGGCAAAACCAAGGTCATGATATTGGGTCCCAACCTAGACTCGCTGAGGGACTGCTTCTGAGTGGTGTGTGTAGGAAAAGGGTTGGCAGTAAATCTATCTTCTGCAATGGCTGTACCTGCTGAATCCATAAGAGGTGCAGTAACATCTGCGGAAGGCTGACTCCTGATCCTTCCTACAGATGTAGCAAATGTCTTGGCATGGCCTGCCCCATTGATGGCAGGACCTGTGACCACATGATAGTTGGTGAGCACAGACTGGGTGTGGTGGACAACTTTTGCTACCTACAGTCGTGCTTGAAAGTTTGTAAACCCTTTAGAATTTTCTATACATATTTCTGCATAAATATGACCTAAAACATCATCAGATTTTCACACAAGTCCTAAAAGTAGATAAAGAGAACCCAGTTAAACAAATGAGACAAAAATATTATACTTGGTCATTTATTTCTTGAGGAAAATTATCCAATATTACATATCTGTGAGTGGCAAAAGTATGTGAACCTTTGCTTTCAGTATCTGGTGTGACCCCCTTGTGTAGCAATAACTGCAACTAAACATTTCCGGTAACTGTTGATCAGTCCTGCACACTGGCCAAGCATCAGTTTGTGAATGGAGGGCGGGGTTGGGGAAGATGAGTGGCCAAGTCATTACACCTGGAGTCAATTAATGTGTGTCTTTGTTGCAAGGATGGTGGAGCATTAAAGGAGGGGGAGAGCAGAGAAGAGGTCTCTCCCTACCAGAATACGTGTGTGTGTGTGTGTGTGTGTGTGTGTGTGCGACATGTGTGACTGTGTGTGAGTAACAAGCGAATAAAGCTGAAAAGCAAAGAAAATAAGAAAAATAAAGTGTGTGTGTGAAATCAACTCCCACCTGCTGTGCTTCTGCACTCCACCCACATCAGGGAACTGTTACAATTAACTTTACTCTTCTTTAACCATGACATGTGCTTAGGGTTGTTGTCTTGCTGCATGACCCACCTTCTCTTGAGATTCAGTTCATGGGCAGATGTCCTGACATTTTCCTTTAGAATTCGCTGGTATAATTCAGAATTCATTGTTCCATCAATGATGGCAAGCCGTCCTAGTCCAGATGCAGCAAAACAGGCCCAAACCATGATACTACCACCATCATGTTTCATAGATGGGAGAAGGTTCTTATGCTGGAATGCAGTGTTTTTCCTTTCTCCAAACATAACGCTTCTCATTTAAACCAAAAAGGTCTACTTTGGTCTCATCTGTCCACGAAACATTTTTCCAATAGTCTTCTGGCTTGCGCACATGATCTTTAGCAAACTGCAGATGAGCAGCAATGTTCTTTTTGGAGAGCAGTGGCTTTCTCCTTGCAACTCTGCCATGCACACCATTGTTGTTCAGTGTTCTCCTGATATGGTGGACTCATGAACATTAACATTAGCCAGTGTGAGAGAGGCCTTCGGTTGCTTAGAAGTTACCCTGGGGTCCTTTGTGACCTCCCCAACTATTACACACCTTGCTCTTGGAGTGATCTTTGTTGGTCGACCACTCCTGGGGAGGGTAACAATGGTCTTGAATTTCCTCCATTTGTACACATTCTGTCTGACTGTGGATTGGTGGAGTCCAAACTCTTTAGAGATGGTTTGGTAACCTTTTCCAGCCTTATTAGCATCAACAATGCTTTTTCTGAGGTCCTCAGAAATCTCCTTTGTTCATGTCATGATACACTTCCACAAACATGTTGTTAAGATCAGATTTTGATAGATCCCTGTTCTTTAAATAAAACAGGGTGCCCACTCACACCTGATTGTCATCCCATTGATTGAAAACACCTGACTCTAATTTTACCTTCAAGTTAACTGCTAATCCTAGAGGTTCACATACTTTTGCCACTCACAGATATGTAATATTGGATCATTTTCCTCAAAAAATAAATGACCAAGTATAATATTTTGTCTAATTTGTTTAACTGGGTTCTCTTTATCTACTTTTAGGACTTGTGTGAAAATCTGATGATGTTTTAGGTCATATTTATGCAGAAATATCAAAAATTCTAAAGGGTTCACAAAATTTCAAGCACTGCTGTAGGGGACAATCTTTGTGCAGGTAGTGGCTGAGAAGCTACTACGATCACTAGAGAGATAGCTGCCTGGGACAAGTCCAGGGAGCTCTTGCCCTTACTGTCCTGCAAGAGCTTGTCACTCTGTACCTGTGGTGAGTATATAACAGCTGCATCAAGGGTGCTATGCTCTGTGCCAGGAAGTGTTGGTCGCTGAAGAAAAACTGACATGGCACGACTGGTGAGGAATGAATGGGTGATGCTGAGGTGAATCTGTGGCATGGAACCTGAGTTAGTTCCTGTGACCTACATGCAAGGCTGAAGATTGATGATCTCGAAACTGCTTTAAAATGTAGGCACCTGTGTTGGTTTGGCCATGCCCAGAGGAGCAATGCCTGGATAAATGAGATATCAGTTTTCCAGGTGGATGGGAGCAAAAAACAGGGCAGGCCCCATAAAACATGGAGAGAGGTACTAACTGAAGACCTGAGATTGAGTGGCCTCACTGTTGCAGATGCTTATGATCGAATAAAGTGGAGGAGGAAACTATGTTAATACCATGCAATGTCAGACCTGCTTGCCAGCAGTGGAAACTAATGTTAAATAGATAGAGATTTACCCTTTGACTTCACCTATTTCAGTCTTTGCTTTTTGGAGAGCAGCGGATTAAGTCTTAGAATCTCATCTCATCTCATTATCTCTAGCCGTTTTATCCTTCTACAGGGTCACAGGCAAGCTGGAGCCTATCCCAGCTGACTATGGGCGAGAGGCGGGGTACACCCTGGACAAGTCGCCAGGTCATCACAGGGCTGACACATGGACACAGACAACCATTCACACCTATGGTCAATTTAGAGTCACCAGTTAACCTAACCTGCATGTCTTTGGGGGAAACTGGAGCACCCGGAGGAAACCCACACGGACACGGGGAGAACATGCAAACTCCACACAGAAAGGCCCTCGCCGGCCCCAGGGCTCGAACCCAGGACCTTCTTGCTGTGAGGCGACAGCGCTAACCACTACACCACCGTGCCGCCCAAGTCTTAGAATTTTAAATTTAAACTTAATCTTGTTAGAAAGAGTTGCTATATCATGATGAATTTTTTTTTCTTGTGGATGAGAAAACACCTCAGCTAATGAAGGTCACATTTTTAGTCACAGAAAACATAACTCCTGTGAATGATGAGTCTCGGTCAGCATATATTTGAAAATGAGTGGGAGGTGGGTCACCAACCTCTGACTAGAAGTCATTGACATTCGTTTTTTTTTAATACAGTTTTTTATTTGTATTTTCCATACCATCCCAACTTTTTCTGATTTGGTTGTATAACAATTTTAAGAAAATGTCAGGTATGCAGGTGACAGATGGATGGAAAAGTAGGAGAGAGTTGTTTTTTGTAAATTATACCAACACAAAGGCTGTACAATATAACAAAACACAATAAAGACAATAGACAAAGACAAATTGCTTTTGTAGAGAGTTTATTGCAGCAAAGCTAGCAGACAAATCCAAATCGATAATCAAAGGCAGAGTTGTTAAACAGGCAATGGTCAGGCAAGGCAGAAACAGAATGTCAAAGGCAAAGACGATAGGCAGTAATCAAAGAACAAACTGGGTCAATAACCAAATAAACCACACAGATGAATAAGGTTTGGCAGGGCCGGCTCTAGGTCTTTGGCTGCCCTAGGTGAGATTGAGTTTTGTCGCCCCCCCCAAGGAAAAAAACCCTCTAATAATATCTAAATAACACTTTAATCTAATCACTCTATTCTATTACTATTAAACAATGTATGGTGCATGGACAATAAACAAGAAGTCATTTTTATCTTTTTCATTATTGTTATTATTGTTATCATTATTCACATAAAGTGTCACAAAGTAAAATGACCACACAAATTCAATACATATCTCCATATAATGGACAAAAACTCTTCCGCACCCTGTTCAAAGTGTAGTGCGTGGACAATAAACAAGAAATTATTTTTAGTTTCTTTTTTGATATTAAAAGTTAAGTCATCTCTGAAGAATTAACAAATTAAATGAATAAAAAATTCTACAATTCTAAATTGTGCAAAATTAAGCACCCTGTTAGGACATCAATGGGCTGTATTTTCAAACAAAAGTGCTATTATGGGTACTTTGTTATTGAAGTAACATTACAATGGGACTCGTCTGGTCTTCCTAATGGCAAATTCCTTGATAATATCATTGTAGCGCTTACAACGTGTGGGTGGAGCACAGAGGACGGCAGGACAACGCTTTAGAGGCAGAGAAGGCTTTTTATTAAACAACTTTTCAGTTTCAATCGCCAGTTTCTATTATGCGGCGTAAGCGCACACACACACACACACACACACACACACACTCTGCGTTCTGGTCCTGGGTTGCGCTCCCTCTGCTCTCCCTCTGCCTCCTTAAATAGGGAGCGGTTATTGGGAAAACACACAAAACACAGGTTAATCACCGTCAGGTGTAGCGATTCTGCCACTCACCTTCCCTGGCTCCGCCCTCCTGTCACAGACTGGCGCTTGACCACGCCCCCGCTGCCACATACCCCCACCGCCCGACTCAGGCCGGGTGCCCGTCCAACCCGCAGCCAACTCCCCCCCCTTGACGGGAGAGGAAGTCCGCCATGACCATCTGCGCCCCCGGCCTGTGGACCACCTTGAAGTTGAAGGGTTGGAGTGCCAGATACCAACGGGTGATCCGCGCGTTGGCATCCTTCATGCGGTGGAGCCACTGGAGGGGCGCGTGGTCCGAACAGAGGGTGAAAGGGCGCCCCAGCAGGTAGTAACGGAGGGCGAGGACCGCCCACTTGATCGCCAGGCATTCCTTCTCAATCGTGCTGTAGTGCCCCTCACGCACCGACAGCTTCCGACTGATGTTTAGGATGGGGCGATCCTCCCCCTCCACCTGCTGGGACAAAACGGCCCCCAGCCCTCTGTCCGACGCATCCGTCTGTAACATAAAAGGGAGAGAGAAGTCAGGGGAGTGTAAAAGTGGCCCCCCACACAGTGCAGCCTTTACCTCAGAGAAAGCCCACTGGCACTGCTCCATCCACTGGACCGGATCTGGCGCCCCCTTTTTAGTGAGGTCAGTCAGCGGGCTGGTGACGTTCGAATAATTAGGTATAAACCTACGATAGTAGCCAGCCAGCCCCAGGAACTGTCTCACCCCCTTTTTGGTCTTGGGCCTCGGGCAGGCCGCAATCGCTGCTGTCTTATTAATTTGGGGACGCACCTGCCCATTGCCCAAGTGGAAGCCCAGATACCGTACTTCCACCCGCCCAATCGCACACTTCTTCGGGTTGGCAGTGAGACCCGCCCGCCTCAGCGACCTAAGGACGGCCCTCAGGTGTTGCAGGTGCCGCTGCCAGTCATTACTATAAATGATAATATCGTCTAGATAAGCAGCCGCATAGGTGGCGTGGGGCCGGAGGACCCTGTCCATCAGCCGCTGAAACGTAGCGGGCGCCCCAAACAGCCCAAACGGAAGTGTGACGAACTGGTGTAAGCCGAACGGTGTGGAAAAGGCCATTTTTTCCCGGGATAATGGAGTCAAGGGGATCTGCCAATATCCCTTCGTCAAATCCAGTGTCGAGTAAAAGCGAGCCGTGCCTAGTCGATTGAGCAGCTCATCAATACGAGGCATTGCGTACGCATCGAATTTAGACACCGCGTTGACTTTTCTATAGTCCACACAGAACCGGACTGAGCCGTTGGCCTTGGGAACCAAGACCACCGGGCTGCTCCAGTCACTGTGGGACTCCTCGACGATGCCCATTTCGAGCATGGCCTGAAGTTCTTCCCGAACCACCTTTTTTTGTGTTCAGGTAGCCTATAAGGGCGGCTACGCACTACCACCCCCGGGGGCGTCTCTATGTGGTGTTCTATGAGGTTAGTGCGACTGGGCAGGGGCGAGAACACATCCGAAAACTCGGCCTGCACCTGGGCGACCTCCGTGAGTTGGGTCGGGGAGAGGTGGTCTCCACAGGGGACCGGAGAGGTACGTGATGCCAATGTCCCTTTTTGAACCTCCAGCCCCACCTCCGCCTTCTCCGGAACTACCGACACCAATGCCACGGGGACCTTCTCGTTCCAGAGTTTCAGCAGATTGAGGTGGTAGATCTGTAGTGCCCCCTCCCTGTCCGTTCGCCTTACCTCATAGTCGACGTCCCCGACTCGCCGTGTGACCTCAAAGGGTCCTTGCCACTTGGCGATTAATTTGGAGCTCGACGTGGGCAACAGGACGAGTACCTTATCTCCCGGAGTGAACTCTCTAAGGCGCGTGCCCTTGTTGTACAGGCGGGCTTGTTGTTCCTGGGCCTGCCGCAAATTCTCCTGAGTTAGGTGGGTGAGCGTGTGGAGTTTTGCGCGCAGGTTCATAACGTACTGAATTTCGTTTTTGCTCTGTGAAGGTCCCTCCTCCCAATTTTCCCACAGTACATCTAAGATGCCGCGCGGCTTATGCCCATATAATAATTCAAACGGGGAGAACCCCGTGGAGGCTTGGGGGACCTCTCGCACTGCAAATAACAAGGGTTCGAGCCACTTATCCCAGTTACGTGCGTCCTCACTTACGAATTTTTTAATTATATTCTTGAGGGTGCGATTGAACCGTTCAACTAAACCGTCCGTTTGTGGGTGATAAACGCTGGTGCGGATCGGCTTAATACCCAGTAGCCCATACAGTTCGCTCAGTGTTCGTGACATAAACGAGGTGCCTTGGTCAGTCAGAATCTCTTTCGGGATTCCAACCCGGGAGATGACGTGGAAGAGGGCCTCTGCAATACTGCATGCTGAGATATTGCGAAGAGGCACCGCTTCCGGGTATCGCGTTGCATAGTCCACCAGAACCAATATAAAGCGGTACCCTCGTGTTGACTGATCTAATGGCCCGACGAGATCCATCCCAATTCTTTCGAACGGGGTCTCGATTAATGTTAGGGGGCGCAAGGGCGCTTTTGGAATGGCCGCTGGATTTACAAACTGGCATTCGCGGCACGCCGTACACCACTTATGGACATCACCGCAAATCCCCGGCCAATAGAATCGGGCCATTATCCGGGCTAGTGTCTTATCCTGCCCTAGGTGTCCAGCCATGGGATTAAAGTGAGCCGCCTGGAATACCAATTCCCGGCAGCTCTTTGGAATTAATAACTGTGTGACTCGCTCTTTCGTCTGAGTGTCCTGCGTCACTCGGTATAATCTATCCTTCAAAATGGAAAAATAGGGGAAGGACGGGGTGGCGTTTGGCTGGAGCGTTTGACCATCGATTACTCTCACTTGGTCAAACGCGTGTCGCAGAGTCTCGTCTCGCGATTGTTCTAGTGGGAAATCCGCGAGGGATTCCCCAACAGAAAGAGGAGGAGCCGGCGGCTCCTCGCTCTGTCGCGGAGATGACGTAGATGGCTCTGCGACCACAGCTCCAGCCAAAGCGACACCAGGACCTCCCCCTGTTAAACGGCAGGACCCACTCTTTACTAGGCATGTCATTAAACCCTGAAATCCCGGCCAATCAGTCCCCAAGATTAAAGAATGGGTAAGGCGAGGATTAACCGCTGCCTTCACTATGGATTTTTCCCCTCTGAAATATATGTGGACCGACACCAAAGGGTATCTGTGAACATCCCCGTGCACACACAACACCTTCACCCCCTGTGCTCCCCCCAATGCCTCGTCTTGCACCAGGCTTTGGCGGATCGAGGTCTGATTGCAACCCGAATCCACCAACGCCTGATATGTAGCCCCTTGTACACTCACCGGTATGCGATACGCTCCGGCCCAATCGAGGGCAGCTTCTGGCGCGTCGGGGATCCGCACCACCGCGCCCACCTCCATTGCTGCACACTGTTGCTGCAGGTGGCCTGGTTCCCCGCAGCGCCAGCAAACCGGCCCGGGCCTTCCCTCTGCAGCTGTGTTCTGGGGCTCACTCACCTGAGGGGGGGGAGAGACAGACACAGAAGGGAGAAATGGGAGGGCACCACGGGTGTGGCGGGCCGGCTGGGGTGGAGCCGGCCCCCGCCTCCGTGGTGGGGGAATGGGGCGAGGACGGGACACAGAAGGGGGGGAGGAAGAGAGAGAGAAGAGGAGAGAAAAGACGACATCGTTGGCCGTCCTGCCGCCTGAACAGCCGCCAAATGATCCTCCGCCAGTCCTACAGCCTGATCCAGCGACGCCGGGCGGTGGCACTGGACCCACTCCGGGGTTCCGGCTGGTAAACGGGCGATGAATTGCTCCAGCAACACCTGATCGATGATTCCCTCGGCGTCGTGATCGTCGGCCCTCAGCCACCACCAGCAGGCGTCCCGGAGCTGCTGGCCAAACGCGAACGGCCGGCCGACTTCCTCCATCCGCAGCGCGCGGAAGCGCTGGCGCTGCTGTTCGGGCGTGCGCCCCATGCGCTGGAGGACGGCCCGGCGAAGGTCCGCGTAGGCCAGCCGGCGGTCGGCGCGGAGCTGTAGTGCGGCCAGCTGCGCCGCTCCCATCAGGAGGGGGAGGAGGCGCGCCGCGCGCTGCTCCATCAGCCACCCCGAGGCTTCGGCGACCTGCTCGAACAAGGTGATAAACGCCTCGGGGTCGTCCTGCGGGCCCATCTTGGTCATGGTGAGGGGAGACGGGCCCGCGGCCGGGGCGCTGGTGGACCCCGCCGATGCGAGGAGATGCCGGAATGCCTCACGATCTTCCTGCTGGGCCAGCACCAGGGCTTCGAAGCGGCGCTCCTGCTCCTTTCGGAGCGTGACGAGTGCCTGGTGCTGGCTCTGCTGAGCCGTGGCGAGGGCGTGGACCAAGTCCGTGAATGGGAAGGATTCCATGGGGCTGCAGGGTTGGTGCTCCACCTGTCCCGGGTTTCGGCACCACTGTAGCGCTTACAACGTGTGGGTGGAGCACAGAGGACGGCAGGACAATACTTTAGAGACAGAGAAGGCTTTTTATTAAACAACTTTTCAGTTTCAATCGCCAGTTTCTATTATGCGGCGTAAGCACACACACACACACACACACACACACACACACACACACACACACACACACACACACACTCTGCATTCTGGTCCCGGGTTGCGCTCCCTCTGCTCTCCCTCTTTCTCCTTAAATAGGGAGCGGTTACTGGGAAAACACACAAAACACAGGTTAATCACCATCAGGTGTAGCGATTCTGCCACTCACCTTCCCTGGCTCCGCCCTCCTGTCACAGACCGGCGCTTGACCATGCCCCCGCTGCCACAATCATCAAATGATATTTCTCTTGAGATCTCTTGGTTGATGCCAGGGGCAATTCTAGCATCTGATCTTTGGGGGTGCTTAGCCCCCAGGGCTTGGATTTGTGAATGATAAGCAAATGTAAACGCTATGTTACATTAAATAAAATTGACTAACACACGGCGGTCTAGCACCGTAGCACTTGTACAGCTCTGCACAAAAGTATCTCGATATGGATGATAAATGTCGTTTTTATCATTCTGTTCATAGACCAGGGAACATCAATATTGCATTATGCATATTATTGTGTTGTGTTTAACAATTGTAACTCCAGTCCGTACCTTCACATCTCGCTATGCCAGTAATACTCAGGTGCTACTTCGAGTTCCTCATCGGCGTGGAATCCAGTTAAAAAAACCCACCATGTCGTAGCAAGCACTTGCGCGGACAGGCAACCCAATCAGAGGGGACGCAAGGAGGAGAGGTATTTTACTGGTCATAGAACTATCACGTAACAGGTGAATTCAAGAACACACACACACCCACGCACACATTCATTGCGCAGTGCGCAAGGGCACTTATTTCTGAAAATTACATCCAAAAACAGTGTTTTTGAGGGTGCTGAGCTAGGGGGTGCTGAGCTCGTTTTTGGGGGTGCTTGAGCACCCCCAAAAATAGGCTAAACATGCCCCTGGTTGATGCTCATCAGAGCAAGCCCATTCAGACGTTCTTGACTCATTGTTGACCTTAAGTATGTCTTCAGCAGTTTTAATTTTGAAAAGCTTCTTTCAGCAGAAGCTACTGTCACAGGTAGTGTAACAGCAGAGGTAAGGAGCGCGTATTTCTACATCCCCAGCCGCATCAGAGGTGTTGTAAAAAAGGTTTTCAACCTTTCATGAGCCAGGGCGCACTTTTTTCAATGAAAAAACCTCAAGGCACATCACCAATAGAAAATGTTGACTGAAACTAAAACGCTACCAATATTTACAATATACAGTCATTCTATAATTTTCCACGGTACACTTGGTGATCTCTCACGGCACACTAGTGTTCCGCGGTACTAGAGTTCGGCAGCACAGTGGTTGAAAACACTGTATACCACAGCCATTTATGCTATTTGTAAAGAGAACACATCTGAGCGCTTGTTTCGTTTCCCTGCAGTCTTGACGCACTGAGATTGTTTCTTGTTTTCAACGCGTTTATTATATTTTCCTCCAGGAAGCTCTTCGCAACATGGTTGCTTGAATGAGCTGCTAAACTGTCATTTTAATGAGAACACAGATCAACAAAGCAACTTTGTTTTATTAAAAAAAAAAACGTGCCAGGCACCATTGGAATATCTCGCTGTGAAACGTGTTCGGTGCATAAAAGACCTTTACTTCAGCCCAGACTGCTCAATGACACCGACAGACTGCTCCAAGTGCAGCCATATTCAAAACAAGCAACAGATCTATGTCAGTTATCTAAGTTATGCAAAAACACTCTTTAGCCAACAACACTTAGGCTATTACATGGCCAAAACAGAGAATAGCCGCGGATGCGCACTTGCGCGCCCGAAGACACACTATAGACCCTTTTCAGTCATGTGACCTTCGTAAACGCGACCGCCATTTTGGACATGTAGTGGACTTCGGCTCGAATCAGTTTGAATGCGAGGAAGGCGACAAACGAAAACATAAAAGAAAAAGGAGCGAGATGCAGAAAACACCTTCACTATCCAGCGACGTAGGGCATTTACAGGGCGAGCAGAGGGAGAGGTATTTGCAAAAATTGAGGTTGGCAGGCTTAGAGAACGACGTTTACCTGCTTCCACCAGGATTGTTCACTGACGTACGGAAGTACACGAAGCCCTCGTCTTTACCTGACTTCGGCTCACATGATCTGTATACCTATGTCATTAAAAACCCATCGCCATACACATACACGCCAACGTCCGAGGTTCCGGATCGTGCTCCGGCTTGCTCCAGGAGTGCTCCATCTGAGGTTCCGGAGCGCGCTCCGGCTTGCTCCAGGAGTGCTCCGTCCGAGGTTCCGGAGCGCGCTCCGGCTTGCTCCAGGAGTGCTCCGGCCGAGGTTCCGGAGCGCACTCCGGCTTGCTCCCCCTCAAATTAAGCAGCGTGCTCTGGCTTGCTCCCCCTCAAATTAAGCAGCGCGCTCCGGCTTGCTCCGGAGCAAGCCGGAGCGCGCTGCTTAATTTGAGGGGGAGCAAGCTGGAGCGCGCTCCGGAACCTCGGCCGGAGCACTCTGGGAGCAAGCCGGAGCGCGCTGCTTAATTTGAGGGGGAGCAAGCCGGAGCGCGCTCCGGAACCTCGGACGTTGGCTCCGGCAGCTATTTACACTGGATCCGGTGTAAATAGCTGCCGGATCATAATTACAGTAAACTAGTAAATACAGTAAAAGAAAAACTTGAGACTGAAAGGTTTTAACAGTCATCCAAATGACTGAACGTAAACATTGCTACAGTAACATACCAGCTATGATGTTGTTGACATTAGCTAGTCAACAATAGCTACTACAGAAGAACAAAGAGGTTACAATGGGTTATTTTAACCTATTTGGTTACACACTCGCCGCCACAGAATGTTAACAGCAATGTAATGCCTTTTCTGGCTAATTTTATTCGTCTTACCTCCAACAAAGTGGTCACTATACAAGCGTTGGTATGCCGAGGGCTGCCAATCTGTTAATGGCCGCTATCCATCTTCTCCGTCGGGATCTGATAAAATTATAAACCTTGCCTTGTTTGTTGATGGTTACTATGTCCAGGTGCACAACAATATAGTGGCATGATGGAAGTCTTGCTGAAAGTAAAAACTTTCTTTGCTGCCGTTCCTCAATGTTGGCTGTGGTAAACTACTGGTAGTACATGTCCAAAATGGCGGCCGCGTTTGTCGTGACGTCACGCGAAAAGGGTCCATAGACAGGGCGAACCACTGTTGAGCGCTTATTGTTTCATGATTAACAACCACCACCCTGCTTTTTTTGACAAATTGCACCCTGACTACATGCTTTGCTGTACAATTAAATTAGGCTAAGACATTATAATGCTGATTTGTTTTCAGAATAGTGGAAGTCATAATTTTTCTCCCCCCGTTTCTGCGCCCCTGGATGGACGCAGCGCCCTTAGCATTTGCCTATATTGCCTATGCCACGGGCCAGCTCTGAGGTTTGGTAAGGTCAGGTATGAGAACATTGAGCATTTACTTCACACTGAATGCTTGAACTGAGAGTCCTTTTGTCCTATGCAGTGATTAGGCTGTGATTGTGAACAAGTGTGTGCAATAATCAGTATTCTGAAGACTGAGAACAGCGAAATGCAGGATGGTTGTTGTAGTCTGTAGTGGCCATGTTCGGAGGCTATTATGAATTCTGAGCAGGTGCAGACATGACAGATAAACAAATATCCATATAATACATAAACATTCTTACCATGTTTAACACTGACTCTAATATAGTGTTGAATTCCTTGTTGAAGACAACCACAGACAGAAAACAGTTACAAAGAAAACTATAATAAAGAATGAACAAATCCCTCCAACTTGGCACACTGTCAGACAGTTTCCTGCATGCTGACTTTGGCAAGTTAGCTTTCAGCTTTGTAACAACAACCCCAACAATGAAACAAACAAACAAACAAACAAACAAATACATTTTAGAAAGTGAAATCTGTCTGATCAAATACGATTTCATCATCAAAAAATGCACACAGCTGACTCAACTCAAGATGATAAAGTGGGCAGAAGAATTTTAAATTAACTCATCAAATATTGGATATCAACCTTGTATTGTTCAGTTTAAGAAAGATATCATTAGATAGGTTCAAAAATGTAAAACTTATCATTAATCTCACAATTTTTTCATGCCTTTTTACTCAAACTTGATTTTAAAAAGTCCATGAAACTTTTGTTAAGTTAAGTTTTTGTTATGTTTTGACAGTGTGATCATAAAACCAATGCCATGGTCAATGCCATTCAGATCATATTTTCTCCCCATTCTGATGATTAATGTGGACATTAAGATGATACTGTCTGTCTGCCACCATCCTCATAGTTGAGGGTTAGTGATCCAGGAAGCCATCAACTACTTCCATTAATTTTCTTGGGGGATTATAGCACACGAGGGACCCAAACCCTCATTTAGTGGTGGGTACACACACACCTCTATGGGCAAATTAGAGGAGCCAAATCAGCCTAATCTGCTTGTCTTTGGACTGTGGGAGGAAACTGGAGCACCTGGAGGAAACCCATGCAGGCATGAAGATAACATGTCTGAAGATAACATACCTCCACACAGAAAAGCCCCAGTCAGCTTCTGGTCTCAAATCCAGAACCTTCTTGTTGGGAGGCGCCAGTGCTAACCACTGTGCTGCCCATAAAATGATACTATTGACCTCTGTCTGCATGGTTTTATGCATTGTGCTACTGCCATATTGTCAGCAGAATGGATAACTGCATGAATGGAGATGTGTACGGGTGTTCCTAATAAAGTGGCCAGTGAGTTTATATTAATGTATGAGTGAAGGTAACAGTGGATTTAACTGATGAGTCAAAACATTCATTAAAAAAACATGATCTCTTCTACTTTAATGAGATAAGGGACGAAGTTTATTGACACAGACATTATTGACACAGAGCTTAATACTCTCAAGGCTCACTGATGTAAGAGAGATGTGGTATATTTAAATAATGGCATTTGTCACCCAGAGACTGAGCAGGGGTGTGAGTCTTTCAGGTGTAAACCTCACTACACTGTAGGTGGTTTCTACATTTGCAGTAATGACAGTTTTATACTTTAACATCTTTGACTGCTGACATGATATACTTTTAAGGTTTCTAGTTGTATTTATATTATGTTACATATAGCATGATTAACTGATTCCTCTGTATAAATATTTGATATACTGGTGTTTTGAATCTACATTTAATTTCCCTGGATAGAACTTAAAGGAGGGTGACACAGTGGTGTAGTGGTTAGCACTGTCACCTCACAGCAAGAAGGTCCTGGGTTTGAGCTCAGCGGCTGACGAGGGTCTTTCTGTGTGGAGTTTGCATGTTCTCCCCGTGTCTGCATGGGTTTCCTCTGGGTACTCCGGTTTCCCCCAAAGACATGCAGGTTAGGCTAAATTGGTGGCTCTAAATTGACCATAGGTATGAATGGTTGTTTGTCTTTGTGTGTTAGCCCTGCGATAACCTGATGACTTGTCCAGGGTGTACCCCACCTCTCGCCCATAGTCAGTTGGGATAGGCTCCAGCTTGCCTGCGACCCTGTATAGGATAAGCAGCTACAGATAATGGGTGGATGGAACTTAAAAGATAAAAAAATCATAAATGGCTCCAGTAAATATAGTCATACATATTTGTAAAACATTTAGTGTTTGTATAATTGGATTGGACTCTGATTGGACTTTTATGAAACTAAAAAATAAAATAAAATCTGTGCTGTTGGCATGTGCTCTAAAAAAAATTCTTCATTTCTTTCTGCAGGACCACTGATGGCCAACTTGTCTGGCACTTTGACTACTACTGATATGCAAACCATGAGACCACCTTTTACAGGAGACAGGATCTTTAGGATATTACTGGTGCTATTCATACACTCCTTCTTCATTTACATTAACATTGTAATGCTGGTCACGCTGAGCACCAAAGCCATTTTCCGTGAGACACCACGCTACATACTCTTTGCCCACATGCTCCTGAATGACACCATTCACCTGGTGTTTGCGCTGGTGCTCTACACGTTCAGTTATTTCTACTTTGTGATGTTGCGTGCTGTCTGTGCCTTCATCGTGTTGGTGGCTACATCGACATTTGTCAATGCGCCACTAAACCTGGCAGTCATGTCCCTGGAGAGGTACACAGCCATCTGCTTCCCTTTGCGGCACAGTGAGTTGGCTACACCAACGCGAGCACGTGTGGCTGTGGCTCTGGTGTGGGTTTTGGGCATCACTGATGTGTTAACTGATGTGTGTGCTCTCTTCCTCCTCACAGAGCAATCCTTCTACTTGTCTCCTACAGTGTGTAACCTCAGGCAACTCATGGTGGCACCCTGGCAGCAGGGCAGGAGTGTGATATTCAAAATCCTGCTCTTTGTCACGGTGGCCATCGTGTTGCTCTACACGTATGTGGCTATTCTACGGCAGGCCTGCGCTGCCTCCTCTGACACCACTTCTGCCCATAAGGCCTTGCATACTGTGGGATTGCATGTGCTGCAGCTCGGCCTCTCACTCATGTCTTTCCTCTTTGAATATATAGACTTCCTTCTGGAAAGCTTGCCACTCACTTTATACTTACATCTGCATTTCCTCAATGTCTTCTTAGTGCTGATTCTGCCACGCTGCCTCAGCTCATTGATCTATGGCCTGAGGGATGAGACCTTCAGGCCACTGTTCAAACAGAATTTCCTCTACTGTGGTAAAAACAAAGTGTCACCTCTAGATGCTTTTATAAAACACTAATCATGAGACAAGGACAATGTGATTCTTTCTGTATGTATATGAATAACCATGTACATGTATTTCTGTACATTCGTACGCAAATGTTGTATGCTAAATCTGAAGAAATATTTGTACGGAGTTCATGGGCATTACATGTATTTACAGTGGCATGCAAAAGTTTGGGCACCCTTACTGAAAATGTCTGTTACCGTGAATGAATAGTTAGCAGAAGATGAACTGTTCACCAAAAGGCATAAAGGTAAAGATGGCATTTCTTTTCAGCATTTTTTTTGCAAGGTTTGTGTATTATTTTTGTTTTGTACAACTGGAGAGTGAAAAAAGAAAAGGAACTGGAAACCTTTTGCAAGGACGAATGTGTGAAAATCCTTCAGGTAAGAACTGAAAGGTTATTAGCTGGCTACAAAAAGTGTTTACAAGCTGTGATACTTGCCAAAGGGGGTGTTACTAGGTACTAACCATGCAGGGTGCCCAAGCTTTTCCTTCGGGCCCTTTTCCTTTTTTGTCATTTTGAAAATGTAAAAGATGAAAATAAAAAATTGTTTTTGCTTAAAATATAAAGGGAATGAGTCATCTTTAACTTTATGCCTTTTGGAGATCATTTCATCTTCAACTTGCTTAACTGTTCACAGTAACAGCAATTTTGACCAGGGGTGCCCAAACTTTTGCATACCACTATATGGTGTGTTTGTGATGCTGATAAACTACAGATTCTAATAATTTTATCTAACCTTAGAAAGAATGCTGTGTCTCATATAAAAAAGAAAAATATTTTTCTTTGTGTAAAAACATTATCAACCACTTCAAATGTGAGAATTGCCTAAGATGTGTCAAAACTGTTACTGAAAATGTAAATATTATTGTGAGTAATACCAGCATCTCCCCCTCACTTTTTTTTGCTCCATAATGTTACATTACTAAACTTTTGCTCAGAAAGAACTAAAGGCCTTCAGAAATAAATACAACCACTGTGAGTGAAATGGATGTGATCTCTACACACAAGTGAACATGAGACATGAATACATGCATTTGTAATGTACCATACTTTCTTGGTTACTTGGTATTTATTCTTTTGTGTGTATGCCTCATAGGTGGGCCATCTTGTGTGGCCAAAGAGCCAGTTTCATTCAGTTTCATACAATTCCATACATAAAATCCTTATCGCTTAAAAGAAATAATTTCACACTTCTAAATTTTTATCTCTTCATAAGGTTGGGCTTGGGACAGAGTTAACCTTTATACCCATCCATTATCTGCAGCCACTTATCCTGTTCCATAGGGTCACAGGCAAGCTGGAGCCTATCCCTGTTAGGGTTTTGCTGGGATTCAAACCTGGGTCACTGGTGTGATAATCCAGCAAACCCCCACTAGGCCACCAGGGGGGATGACTCAAGTGCAGAGGCGTGAGGTGAAAGTAGAGTATCAAAAACAGTTTATTTACAATATATACAATCCAAAGGAAAAAACAAAAGGATAATCCAAAAGCTCAGAAGATATACAAAAATAAAAATATCCAAAGGTTCAATGTCCAAAATCCAACTCAGAAAAGAAGAGGCAAAAACTCAAATGCTCAGAAGATCCAAAGTCCAAAAGAAAGTAACAGAAACCAAGAATACTAAGACACAGGCAAGGTACATAGGACAGAGGGAACTAGCACTAACAGCATAGCATAAAGACTCTGTGACTAGGGACTGAACTGAGGGAGTATATATACACACAAAATAAATGGGAAACAGGTGAAAATAATGAGGACTAAACAGGCAATCAACACAAACACAAAACACAGGAACAGTGGCGGCCTCTAGAGGCCAAAACAAACATGACATGAAAAGGAAATAACAGCGGCCTCTAGAGGTCAAAACAGTCCCAGTCCTAACAGGACCCCCCCCCCCCCCCCCCAGGAGCGTCTCCTGACGTTCCCAGGGCGATCCGGATGGGCCGAATGGAAGTCCCGACAAAGTTCCTTATCTAATATGTCCCGAGCTGGGACCCAGCAGCGCTCCTCAGGGCCATAGCACTCCCAGTCCACTAAATATTGGAGCCCACCGTGGACCCGGCGGGAGTCAAGCAGGCGATGCACAGTGAACACATTCTGACCCTGGAAGATGCGGGGGGGCAGGGGATTCCTAGGGGCAGGGGCATACGTGGACGACAATAAGGGCCGCAACAGGGAAACATGGAATGTGGGGTTGATCCTTAGTGTTCGTGGTAACTGGAGCCGGTAGGAGACAGGGTTCACCCTGCACACAACTTTGAAGGGGCCAACGTAGTGAGGAGCAAGCTTGCGGTTCTCCACCCGTAGCGGAAGGTCCTTGGCGGACAGCCAAACCCACTGTCCAGGATGGAAAACGTGGGCAGGCCTTCTATGGCGGTTGGCCTGAGTCTGGTTGGTTCTGGAGGTCTGGATGAGGGTCCTCCTGACCTTGCTCCAGGTCTTGCGACACCGTCTCACATATTGGTTGACCGAGGGCACCCCAGCGTCCTCCTCCTGGTCCGGGAACAGAGGTGGCTGGAACCCGAATTGGCACTGGAACGGCGACAGCTTGGTGGCCGATGACTGCAGGGTGTTGTGGGCGTACTCTGCCCATGGCAGCCAGGTACTCCACGATGTCAGGTTATCCATAGCCAGGCCTCGCAGGGTAGTTTCCAGGTCCTGGTTGAGCCTCTCCGTCTGGCCATTGGACTGTGGGTGGAACCCAGAGGAGAGGGTGGCAGTGGCTCCGATGAGCTTGCAAAACCCGTGCCACACTCGGGAGGAGAACTGGGGCCCCCGGTCTGAGACGATGTCCTGTGGGAGACCAAAGACTCGGAAGACATGATTAAATATTAATTTAGCTGTTTCCAGAGCAGAAGGGAGTTTGCACAGTGGTATGAAGCGGCAGGCCTTCGAGAATCTGTTGACTATAACCAAAATGACAGAGTTACCTTGAGAGTCTGGCAGGCCCGTGATGAAGTCGACCGCCACATGGGACCAGGGACGCCGGGGAATAGGCAGAGGATGCAGGAGACCCTGGGGATGCTGTCGAGGATTCTTGGTTCTGGTGCAGATATCACAGGACAGGACGAATGACCTCACTTCCTTCTCCATGTTCGGCCACCAGAAGCGTCTTTTCAAGAAATCCAGGGTCCTCCGAGCTCCCGGGTGGGCGGTGAGAGGGGAAGAGTGACCCCACTGGAGAACCTTGGCCCGGGCTTGACGAGGGACGTACAGGAGGCCCGGTGGCCCCGTCCCAGGACCAGGGTCCTGGTGCTGAGCTTGTCAGACGGCCTCCTCAACACCCCAGCAGACAGGGGCCACAATCCGGGACACAGGGATAATAGGCCCAACTTCACTCTCCCTGTTGTTGGGCGAGAACAGCCTGGACAGCGCGTCTGGTTTGGTGTTCTTAGAGCCCAGGCGGTATGAAAGGGTGAAATTGAATCGGCTGAAAAACAAGGCCCACCTAGCCTGTCGTGGGTTCAGCCTCTTAGCTTGCTGGAGGTACTCCAGGTTCTTGTGGTCCGTCCAAACCAGGAATGGATGTTGCGCTCCTTCCAGCCAGTGCCTCCACTCCTCAAGGGCCAGTTTCACCACAAGCAGTTCCTGATCCCCCACATCATACCGGGACTCCGCAGGGCTCAGGCGGTGGGAGAAGTATGCACAGGGGTGCAGCTTACCCTCTGAGCATTGGGACAGAACCGCGCCAACACCGCTGTCCGAGGCGTCCACCTCGATGATGAATGGTTGAGAATTGTCCGGGAGGACCAGGATGGGTGCCGTGCAGAAGCGGTGTTTGAGGTCTTTAAACGCCTTTTCCACCTGAGGAGACCAGACATAAGATCCACCAGTCCTTTTGGTGAGATCTGACATGGGTGCTGCTACGGAACTGAAGTTCCTGACGAACTTGCGGTAGAAGTTAGCGAATCCTAAGAACCGCTGAACCTCCTTAACGGACTTGGGAGTGGGCCAGTCCCGGACGGCCAGGGTCTTGGCTGGGTCCATTTGGAGTTGTCCCGTCCGTACAATAAATCTCAGGAAGGAGACCTCGGGGACATGAAATTCGCATTTCTGGGCCTTAGCAAACAGATTGTTCCGTAGTAGTCTCTGGAGGACTTGGCGGACATGGTGGCAGTGCTCCTGTAAGGTCTTGGAAAATACCAAGATGTCGTCGAGGTAGACAAAAACGTACTGGTTAATCATGTCCCTCAAGACGTCGTTGATTAGGGCCTGAAAAACAGCTGGTGCATTAGTGAGTCCGAAGGGCATCACCTGGTACTCGTAGTGCCCTGACGGGGTGTTAAAGGCAGTCTTCCACTCATTTCCCTGTCGGATACGGATGAGGTGGTATGCGTTCCGTAGGTCCAACTTGGTGAAGACGGTGGCGCCTTGGAGCAGGTCGAATGCTGTGGACATCAGTGGAAGGGGATAGCGGTTGTGCACAGTGATCTTGTTCAGGCCCCTGTAGTCAATACATGGTCGGAGCCCCCCATCCTTCTTGCCGACAAAGAAGAAGCCGGCACCAGCAGGTGAGGTGGAGGGTCGAATGAACCCAGAGACCAGGGCAGCCTTGAGGTATTCCTCCATGGCCTTGCGTTCTGGCTGAGAGAGGGAGAACAGTCTGCCCCGAGGAGGGGTAGTCCCAGGGAGCAAGTCGATGGCACAGTCGTAGGCATGGTGCGGAGGAAGAACAGCGGCTCTGCTTTTGCTAAATACCTCCTTCAAATCCCAGTACTCTGTGGGAACTTGAGATAGCTCGGTGAGATCAGGGGGCTTGGCAGGAGACAC
Source organism: Neoarius graeffei (assembly GCF_027579695.1). Lineage (NCBI taxonomy): Eukaryota > Metazoa > Chordata > Actinopteri > Siluriformes > Ariidae > Neoarius > Neoarius graeffei. Next base: position 54,447,926 of record NC_083580.1, read on the forward strand.
AGGAGAGCTAGAGAGCAGACAAGAGGCATGGCACGCAGGGCCCCATTCCACAACCTGGCTTGTTACCCAGTCTATGCGAGGGTTGTGGCGGGTAAGCCAAGGAAGGCCTAGAATCACTGGGAACTCTGGTGAATGAATAAGATGCAGGGATATCTCTTCCTTGTGACCTTGAGACTGGAGAAAGACTGGAGAAGTAACTTGGGTGACTCTTCCATCACCTAACACTTGGCCATCGAGGGCAGACACAGACAGTGGGACTTCAAGAGGTGCGGTCGGGACATTGATACTTTGGGCGAAGTTGACATCCATAAAGTTTCCAGCTGCCCCGGAGTCTAACAAGGCCTGGCAAGAGTGGACGGACTCACCCCAGGAGATGGAGAATGGGATGTAGACTCCTTGGCCAGGAAGTTCGGGAGAGAGGGTAGGCCCCGTCACAACCCTCCCTCGGCTGGACGGGGCGGTCCTTTTCCTGAGAGCTCGGGACATGATGCTCAGAAATGGCCAGGCTTGCCACAGTAGATGCAGCACTTGTCGCTCCTTCTGCGCTCCCTCTCTGATGCGGAGAGACGAGTACGGCCCACTTGCATGGGCTCTGGACAGTCAGTGGAGGAGGTAGACAGGCTCCATGTTGAGGCAGTGAGGCCGGGGAGGCTCAGGACTTGGCGGCGTTCTCTCATCCTGTTGTCAAGATGAATGGCATGGGAGATCAGTGTTTCAAGGTCACTTGGGCATCCGATAGAGGCCAGACCGTCTTTGATGGGGTCAGACAAACCATGGTGGAAGGCTGAAACCAGGGCCGTCTCATTCCACCCACTTACTGCTGCGAGCGTCCGGAACGAGATGGCGTAGTCTGCGACGCTTCCTCCTTCCTGGATGGACATGAGCATTCTGGCTGCGTCTTTACTGATGTCCGCCTGGTCGAAGGCATGAAGCATCTCCTCCTTAAATAGCTTAAAATCAGAGCACTCAGGTCCCTGTCAGATAGCTGTTGCCCAAGCTCGTGCCTTACCAGCTAACAAGGTTATCACAAAGGTTATCTTGTAGGTGGTAGGCTGGAGCTCAAAGGTGAGTTGGCACTGGGTAAGGAGCTCCTGGCACTCACTGTGCTTGCCATCATACCTCTGTGGTGCAGGAAGGCTGGGTTCGCAAGGTCGCAAGGTGAAGGAGACAGCATGGCAGGAGGCACTGGAATGGGAGCAGATGGTGGAGCAGGAGCCAGATCAGGAGATGTGGGCAGAGGAGTCAGCTGTGCCAGGGTTTTCCCAATCTGCTGGGGCAGTACCTCATGGCAAGCAAGGGCCTCACGTTGGCTTGCAAGCATACGTCCATGGTTGCTCCAAAGCATGTCAAAGCTGCCATAATTCCCTGAAGGATAGTTGAAGCAGCCTCTGCTGAGTCAGTCATGACGGAGTCTTTCTCTTAGGGTTTTACTGGGATTCGAACCCAGGTCACTGGTGTGATAATCCAGCAAACCCCCACTAGGCCACCAGGGGGGATGACTCAAGTGCAGAGGTGTGAGGCGAAAGTAGAGTATCAAAAACAGTTTATTTACAATATATACAAGCCAAAGGAAAAAACAAAAGGATAATCCAAAAGCTCAAAAGATATACAAAAATAAAAATATCCAAAGGTTCAATGTCCAAAATCCAACTCAGAAAAGAAGAGGCAAAAACTCAAATGCTCAGAAGATCCAAAGGTCAAAACAAAATCCACAAAGTCCAAAGGAAAGTAACAAAAACCAAGAATACTAAGGCTACATCCACACGACAACGGCAACGAGATGTTATTTAAAAATATATCGTGTCCAAATGGGCAACAATCAGTAAAATATCAGGTCCATATGGCAACACAATGCTTGCTGAAAATGATGCAATACACATGCCACACCTCTAGGGGCGCTGTAAGACGGTCCCTTCGGAGACACCAGAACAATAGAAGAAGTAAGGACACATGCGCATAAACTATTATGCGCGAGACTTCATATTAGCCACAAAGTCAGGAAAATCTGTTCGTAAAATTATATTATAATGACCAAATACAATGAAAAGTATTTTTCCAGTCTCACCTGTGAAAGGTAATCCCATGTGATCTCATTTGGAAGGCAAACCTGTTGGTACAGTTAAACGCAGCTAATCTTTATTCTCCGCTTTGACCTCTCCAATATGGCGGTGAGGATGACGTATGATTCTACGCGGAAGGCGGCGTCTTTAATGGTCCGGAATAAATTGAATACGACACGTTGATGGATTAATTTGTTGTTTCTCACCTGTGAAAGGTAATCCCATGTGATCTCGTTTGGACGGTAAACCTGTTGGTGCAGTTAAAGGCAGCACATGAATCTTTATTCTCCGCTTTGACCTCTCCAATATGGCGGCGAGGATGACGTATGATTCTACGCGGAAGGCGGCGTCTTTAATGGTCTGGAATAAATTGAATACGACACATTGATGGATTAATTTGTTGTTTCTCACCTGTGAAAGGTAATCCCATGTGATCTTGTTTGGACGGTAAACCTGTTGGTGCAGTTAAAGGCAGCACATGAATCTTTATTCTCCGCTTTGACCTCTCCAATATGGCGGCGAGGATGACGTATGATTCTACGCGGAAGGCAGCGTCTTTAATGGTCCGGAATAAATTTAATGCTACACGTTGATGGATTAATTTGCTCCTCTACGCCCTTTTTGAGGACTGTATTGTCGGACTTAAATCAACATCTGAAGAGGTGAGATCGCTCCTTTTTTCCCCTATTTTTGCTGGCGGGATTGACTCTGCCCTAAGGGCAGAGTCTCTCTCTCTCTCTCTCTCTCTAACTTTGCACCATTACACAATAAATATTCACAGTGAAAATATTTTGTAAGTGCGTTTCATGAACCAAGTTATAGGATTTGTTGACAACTCGCATCGCATCGCAATGAGAAGATCATTGGCACTACTGGTGTTAAGAATCAGACCATTTCATAAATGAATATTTTGCTGTAGAGCTGCAGTGTTTGTACAATTGCATGTTTTTGCTTCACTATTACTGTCACTATTCTGCTTCTTGCATTACTACTGTGAACTAACACTGAACATAATAATAATAATAATAATAATATCCAAGCTCATGTTTCACTCTCACTAGTGCTCTGTAAGGCTTTTTCCTGGTGATATTCGTTACACTTCTACCCGGCGTGAAGCACTCACAGTCACGTGGTTGTGACGTCATCGTAAACAAATCCGTTCTACTCATCCAGATGACTTCACAACGGCAACGTTGCCAGATCTTTCCACTCTGGAACCCGTTCTCAAAAAGATTGCGTTTTGGGCACCCAAAACGCCGGTGCCGTGTGGATGCCAGGCCTAAACGATAAGCAATTGTATCGGAGTCACCTGAATCCGTTGCCGTGTGGACAGGGCCTAAGACACAGGCAAGGTACATGGGACAGAGGGAACTAGCACTAACAGCATAGCATAAAGACTCCGTGACTAGGGACTGAACTGAGGGAGTATATATACACAAAATAAATGGAAAACAGATGAAAATAATGAGGGCTAAACAGGCAATCAACACAAACACAAAACACAGGAACAGTGGTGGCCTCTAGAGGCCAAAACAAACATGACACGAAAAGGAAATAACAGCTGCCTCTAGAGGCCAAAACAGTCCCAGTCCTAACAATCCCAGCTGACTATGGGTGAGAGGCGGGGTACACCCTGGACAAGTCGCCAGCTTATTGCAGGGCTGACATATAGGCAAACAGCCATTCACACTTACAGTCAATTTAGAGCCACCAATTAAACTAACCTGCATGTCTTTGGGGGAAACCAGAGCACCCAGAGAAAACATGCAAACTCCACACAGAAAGGCCCTTGTCAGCCACTGGGTTCAAACTCAGGACCTTCTTGTTGTGGGGCAACAGTGCTAACCACTATGCCACCCCTCTTTGTACCCTTTCTCATGATTTTATTTGTGCAAACTCAAATGAAATCTAACCACCCTTGCTCATTTTTTTCATACAACTTTTTTATTGTTAATTTTAATAAAAAAAAATATTAAAAAATTTCATGATATAGAGAAATACCAAACCATCGCCTCTGCATTACCATAGGCCCTTGCAAGCTTCCAGGTGATTTTAAACAGTAGATGGCATTTTGAGCAATTTTCAACCCTTAAAGGTAGACTGCCTTTCAGGTTTTTCAAGTGTGGATAATAAAAAGAATTTTCCCTGACCCCCAATTATTTTTATTTAGTGGACAGAAAGCTACTGAATTCGAATCACAGACTTCCAATTTTATTAGTTTTCTCTTACTAATAGAACAATTAATGAATTTAGGGCCACATGGCCCTAAATTCTCCACTATTTTTGCCTGCTTCAACATGACCCAATTCAAGATACTATGTCATGCATCATGTGGAGGGCTTTCCCCATTCATACAAGGCATTGTGGGATACAAATTTGAAACAAAAAAGAAAAGTAACATTTTATTATTATTTTTCTATGATTATGGTTATTTGTTTAGTTTTGATTTTACTGTTCACTGTCCACACATATTCGAAATAAAGATTTCAATTTCAATTTCCAAACAGGAGAGAAAAATGGAGGACATGAGTGTGCAAATGAAACGTGGAAGACTGACTACAGTAATGGAAAGTGAGAAGAAAAGACATTATGTTGCAAAGGAAAGGAAACGCAGGAAAAACTAATAAATATTGGCAGTCAGCGAGAACCTCGGTATGATCAGCTGTTTAACGACAAAATGATGTATCTGTCAATGCATGTGTGACCAGGGGAAAACCAATGTGCTCGACTACGCCACTTGGGGCGCTACCCCAAGACTGAAAAGGTTGACTCAAAGCTTAAAACAGGTTCGTTCTGTAACACTCATGAAAACAAGGGACAGACCAAGGAAATATGAATATAGGATTTCTTTTTATTTCCTCTTTCCCTCTTTTTCACAAGCGATAAAATGGAGGCAACACACAAATATATAGATAAATAAGCAGACTGTTAGCCAAAACTGGATAAAAAAAGGGAAACTTCCCTTCTGTTGCTCTCGCTCTCCCACCACACCTGTTAATTAGCAAGGTTAAGACTATGACAGACTAGATAGAGGAAACCACCACCCGTGCACACTGCAAACAAGAAAAAAAAAAGGGTCAAACACAAGGACAAAGGCCAGTACTATAAATTACACAACTAAAATTATACACACAATAAAACTGAAAAATACACACAAAAAAAAAGTTAAAGAAAAAAAAACAATCTACACACTACAGCCTTAAACACTCACCACCTGGGACCAGGTGGAGGAGAGCTAGAGGGAGAGAAGGAAAATTCACAGTAGTTGGATTGCTTGCACAAATACAAAAGAAAAAAAAGAACAATGCACATAATACATAAACTAACAGGCAACACTGATTCAAGCCAAACAAAGCAAGCTCCCAGCGCATGCAAGGACAAACTTGGACCAGCAATCACATAAATGCAAAATAAGGATAAAAAGGGACAAAAAAACCAAACAAACAAACGGAAAAAAAAGACAATACAAAAAAAAAAAACAGCAGACAAACAAGCCACAGCCCCACAATAGGCCTCTCACGCCAAGATGGGAAACTGCGACAGGGAACAGGACAAACCTCGCCTCAGGCAAAACAGCAATGGATCTTGGGAGTTAGGCCACTGGAAAGCAACACAAGATGTTAATTATCTCCCATTTTGAAGACCCAGGCATAGTAAACATGGCATACGGACTTACCTTCTAGGAGATGGTCAAACCTCTTACCAATGAATTGTTGGATGCACACATTTCCAAATTCCAGCACTCATAAGAAAGGCATCGTAGGCGATATGCCATACACAAGACACTCGACGTCCACGACTACGACGGTCAACAGAAGGCACACAATACCAGAGCCTACAGAGTATGAAACAGGTAAGTTGCCGCTCATCCAGTCATTTAATTCCCGAAGGGGAAATGGCACACGAGCAGTCAACTAAATGGAAACACGCACCTGTTGAAATCAGCATTTGTAAGGGAGTAACCCGCTGCATTAGCCAAAGCAGCGGCACAGTCCAAAAATCACTAAAAGGATAGCAAAAACGCACAGCCACTGTCCGCAGCACCCCAGAAACACCACAAGTCGAACCTAGCTTGCGCCATTGGTCCCGCACTTAAATAGGACCGGGGGAACCAATCACCACATTATTGTTCCACCCCTACCGGTGTTCTCCCGGTTACACATGGTCAAAGGTAAACCTGTGCGTGCGCACATGGACTTCCTCTATCTGCTTGACTACACGAAGCAGGCGATTTCATGCACATTATTTGCTAGGGAGTTTCCTCAAATTAAATAATTAATAAAGTGACCTTGGGTCTGTGAAAGGTGTTATACAAGTTAAACTTATTATTACTGGCATATTTTGGAAGGTAGAAGGAAACCAAACAACTTAGGAAAAAAAATTCACATACCCATCTTGCATAGCCCATCTTCCTTACATAAGAAACACATCAATGTACACTCAGTTATGAAATTACAAGAAGAAGACTTTATTCTTATGCAATGTGACAGGCTTACTGAAACTGAGCAGTTGAAATTTGGAAAAAAAGACCAGGAGATGGTTTTCTAATCTTTAACTATCCAGTGTCATTAAGCCTGCGCTCACTGTAGCCTCACGTATTTGTTCTTGTTTTGCTCACCATGGTTGTAAAGAGTGGTTATTTGAGTTACCAAAGTCTTTCAGCTCGAACCAATCTGAGCATCCTCCTCTGACCTTTCTCAAGGTAAGGTCAGGGTTTGTACGGGTCATTGATTTCTTTGAATATTAGTGAATTGGGCTTTTCAAGGCCTTGAATGTGCTTGAATTCTGGCTTTTTCTTGAAAATGTCAGTGAAAGTCTTTGAACTTTTGTAATGCTATTGAAATAAAATCAAGTTGCTTTTAAAATTGTTGTTTAGAAATTTATTTCCCAATATTTTTAAAACTGCACCGTGACAATCACATCCCCCGCCCATGCCTTGCCAATAATTTATGTGTAATGTATGTGCGGAACATTTCCCAACAAAACCCACTCTGCGCTTCTGGGCATGCTTGAGGGAATTTTCTGGGAAGGAAGTGCATTCACGCTGTGTTGATTCAAGGATACAATACCACATTATTTGCACAGTTTTGGTGGTTCTTTTAATTCATTTTAAAGGATAATGAGAACTTTGTCGTTCTCTTTATCATTGAGATGCTGGGGAAGTGCAGATTCAAAGACATCTGGCTGGATGATCTGGTATTTAAGGAGTGGTTACAGCGCAGTACGAGCAGTGAACAGGAGGCATACTGTTCAGTTTATAAGATGACAATTGATATTAGCGGAATGGACGTGGGAAAAACAAAAGGAGATAAAAGGAAACATGAACATGATGAACTTGTTCAATTAAAAAAGCAAAAAATCCAACTGGAAGCAGGCATCAAGTCTTTGCATACATCTGCTAATGAAAAAGCAGATGAAGCTGAGAAAAAGCGTTCATTTGACTTGATAGTGCAGTCGAATTCTTTCAAACACTCGGCTCAGATGAAAGAGAAGGAACTGAAGTCAACTGAGAAAAACTTGAGGAAAAAATCAAGTCTACTTAAAATTTTTATGACAATGTGAGCTTAAAATTTGACAATGTGAACTTATGCTCCTTTTTATGCAGTTACGTTTTCAAACGAGTTAAAGGGCAGTTGCCTTAAAGCTGTTAGTTTGGTGTTACACTTTTTTATAAACCTTTACTTCCTTTAAATTTGTAGTTTTCATTAGGATTCTTGTGGAAGATGTGATTGTTTTGATGACTAAAAAGTGACAGTCATTTAGCTGCTAAGTTTGGCATCTTAATAGAAAGAAAAAAAACTGTGAATGGTAATTACTTGCAGTTATTACAAGGATTACAGAGGCAAATTCTATTTGGATTGAGTGTCTTCAATTAATTTCTTCAAGTATATATTAAGTGGACATTTACAGTGTGTAGGTACAGCACATCTCCGCAACTACATTTCCCATAATTCCCTCAGTTCAGCCCCGGACGATATCCGCTTAATCTCATCTTTCACTGTGCCATGATTGAGTAGTGCACTACTGTAAATCATGACGCAAGCTCACCCATAAATTGGGCAGACTGAGCAAGTTTCACTCTCTCTCCCGGACCGGCATGCTCAGACCCGCCTCTCGCTCTCTGACTCTCTCTGCCTGACCTCCCGACACAAGCCTCCCGCATCCTGCCATGTGAAGGCCTTGCCATGGCTGCGGACATACACAGTTGCCGGTGCCCCGCGCCTCCATCCTCCCAGAACCAAACATGCCCTCTCTCTCCGTCCTCCCAGTGCTCTCTCTTTGACCAAACTCCGTCAGTATTAAAAGGAGACGCTACAGCCTGCAGGCGGAAGCCAAGAAACAAAGGAATGAACATGCGTTGTGTATGGACCTCTGGCCACTGTTAAAAAGTACCTCAGTCACATTGTTTCACTTTTGTGGTGTTTGAAACCAGCTACTGTTATCACTACACTGTAGTAACACAAATCAGGAAGATTAGAGGTGAGCAGTTCCCTCCACATCTTCGATCAACAAGCATTCAACCAAGGACCTTCTGGATCACGATATCCTGCCTGGGAAGGACTTTTGCAACATAGCAGAGCTGCATTAAACTGAATTGAAGCTGTGCTCTGCTCTTTTCAGAAGTAGTACACTGAAACGGAGGATCACTGATGAACTCCTTCATGCTGCCACATGAGAGTGGTCCCAAGTAAGGCTGGCATTTGGGCAACGTTAGTTTGATTAGTTTATGTGACAGGTGCTATTTAAACCTAAGGTTGTTTCAAGTGTGCGCACAATAATCACATAGTTTTAGTTTGAGCATGTTATTGTATTTCTCACTTTTACTCTGGTAGATAGATTTTGCATGCCCTATCTCTATTTCTCTCTCATGGTTTCTTACCACGCACTATTATACACATCTCAACATTCAGATGTCAGTAAACTAAGGGCTGATTAGCTCAGTTGGTTAGACAGTGATGCTTATAAAGCCAAGAGCATGGGTTTGAGACCCACATGGGTTAACAGTTATTTATAATTGCCTTTGTTAAAATCCTTTGTCTAATCAGTCACAAGGAGTGCCTATAGCCCCCTCTTCCACCTTTTTTTGTGCACGAACAACCTTTTGTTAAGCTTACAAACACAAACACACACAAGCTTACAAATACACACATCCACACACATTTACACACACAATATTACTATCTCATATCACCATTTTGTGCCTTGATTGTTAAACTGCTGCTAGTATTATTGAATGTACCTGATCAGTATTATCCTCACTTGATTTTGTCATTTTAATAAATTAAATATTTACAAGAAACTGTCTTGTCTGTTTTGCTGCAGTATTACTTGAATCCATCCCCTGCCATCAAAGAATTCACATTACCTTCACTGACCTAGTGTATCACTAGAGTAATTCATTCATTAATTTAATCATTAATATAAATATTGATAAGTAAAATTAATGAACTGATATTTTATGAGACTGATTTAATAACGTAATTGCACCCATATAATTTTGGTGCCTTGTGTGAGGACTGGTATTGCACCTACATAATTTTGGTGGTTGTGTGAGGAGTGCAATTGCACCTAGATTAGATTACAACCCCGATTCCAAAAAAGTTGGGACAAAGTACAAATTGTAAATAAAAACAGAATGCAATAATTTACAAATCTCAAAAACTTATATTGTATTCACAATAGAACATAGACAACATATCAAATGTCAAAAGTGAGACATTTTGAAATTTCATGCCAAATATTGGCTCATTTGAAATTTCATGACAGCAACACATCTCAAAAAAGTTGGGACAGGGGCAATAACAGGCTGGAAAAGTTAAAGGTACAAAAAAGGTACAGCTGGAAGACCAAATTGCAACTCATTAGGTCAATTGGCAATAGGTCATTAACATGACTGGGTATAAAAAGAGCATCTTGGAGTGGCAGCGGCTCTCAGAAGTAAAGATGGGAAGAGGATCACCAATCCCCCTAATTCTGCGTTGACAAATAGTGGCGCAATATCTATGGAAGCAATTTTGTGCCAAAATGTTTATACAATACTTTTGAAATATCAAACAAAAACGACAAATCAAAATACAAAAAAAGAAAAAAAAGTCAATTTTTTTAGACTGGCAAACAAATTATTCGTGTAATCGTGCAAAATATCAGTCTATTACTCTTCAGAAACCTTTTATTTTTGTTCCGCGTCTTTCTCAGTTTTGTTTGACGTAATTTATTTTGGTTGCGATTCCCGCTTTCTCGTTTGCGCTCCCTGACTTTTTGCTTGCGGTTTTGGCACAAACTTCACGTGTGGGTGGGCTGTCCAGGAACGCATTCCCATTGGCTAACTTGTGTTTGATTGACAGCTACGCTCAGCCATTCCCTACTCAGATTCTGGCGGACTGTTTGACGAGTGACCGATCCATTGACGGTAAATAAGGATCGAGTGGACTTCAGTGGCGACTATGATATTGAATTAATTCAACAAAGTGTAAATTCAATATCATAGTCACCACTGAAGTCCACTCGATCCTTATTGTGCATAATATCATCAAAAGATTCAGAGAATCTGGAAGAATCTCTGTGCGTAAGGGTCAAAGCCAGAAAACCATACTGGGTGCCCCGATCTTCAGGCCCTTAGATGGCACTGCATCACATACAGGTAGGCTTCTGTATTAGAAATCACAAAATGGGCTCAGGAATATTTCCAGAGAACATTATCTGTGAACACAATTCACTGTGCCATCTGCCGTTGCCAGCTAAAACTCTATAGTTCAAAGAAGAAGCCATATCTAAATATGATACAGAAGCGCAGACGTCTTCTCTGGCCAAGGCTCATTTAAAATGAACTGTGGCAAAGTGGAAAACTGTTCTGTGGTCAGACGAATCAAAATTTGAAGTCCTTTATGGAAATCAGGGACACCGTGTCATTCGGACTAAAGAGGAGAAGGACGACCCAAGTTGTTATCAGCACTCAGTTCAGAAGCCTGCATCTCTGATGGTATGGGGTTGCATTAGTGCGTGTGGCATGGGCAGCTTACACATCTGGACAGACACTATCAATGCTGAAAGGTATATCCAGGTTCTAGAGCAACATACTAGTATGCTCCCATCCAGACGACATCTCTTTCAGGGAAGACCTTGCATTTTCCAACATGACAATGCCAAACCACATACTGCATCAATTACAGCATCATGGCTGCGTAGAAGGCCAGCCTGCAGTCCAGATCTTTCACCCATAGAAAACATTTGGCACATCATAAAATGGAAGATACGACAAAAAAGACCTAAGACAGTTGAGCAACTAGAATCCTACATTAGACAAGAATGGGTTAACATTCCTATCCTAAACTTGAGCAACTTGTCTCCTCAATCCCCAGATGTTTACAGACTGTTGTAAAGAGAAAAGAGGATGTCTCACAGTGATAAACATGGCCTTGTCCCAACTTTTTTTAGATGTGTTGTTGCCATGAAATTTAAAATCACCTAATTTTTCTCTTTAAATGATACATTTTCTCAGTTTAAACATTTGATATGTCATCTATGTTCTATTCTGAATAAAATATGGAATTTTGAAACTTCCACATCATTGCATTCCGTTTTTATTTACAATTTGTACTTTGTCCCAACTTTTTTGGAATTGGGGTTGTAGATTAGATGAGATAAAACTTTATTGATCCCTTTGGGAGGGTTCCCTCAGGGAAATTAAGATTCCAGCAACATCATTACAGATAAACAGAGTAAAGAAATAGAGGAAAACTTCTAGATAAATTAAGTGTATACATATACAAATATAAAAGGAGGGGGGAGGAGGGAAAAAAGGGGGGAAGGGGGGCGGCAGGAGAGATATTGCACTTTATATTGCACATTATATTGCACATTGTCCGGTATTGCTTATTGTTAGGCTAAGCTAGGCTACTGCTCCTTCCTGTCCTTTGTCCTCCTGTTACCCCTCCTCCCCCCCAGGAGGGGAGTTGTACAGTCTGATGGCATGAGGGACAAAGGAGTTTTTGAGTCTGTTCGTCCTGCACTTGGGAAAGAGTATTCTGTCACTGAACAGGCTCCTCTGTTTGCTGATGATGGTGTGCAGAGGGTGATTGGCATTGTCCATGATGTTCAATAGTTTGTCCATAGTCCTCTTCTCTGCCACCGTCACCAGAGAGTCCAGCTTCATGCCGACCACAGAGCCGGCCCGCCTGATCAGTTTGTCCAGCCTGGATGTATCCTTCTTGGATGTGCTGCCCCCCCAGCACACCACGGTGTAAAACAGGACACTGGTGACCATGGACTGATAGAACATCCACAGGAGTTTCCTGCAGATGTTAAAAGACTGCAGCCTCCTAAGGAAGTACAGCCTGCTCTGTCCCTTCCTGTATAAGTGTTTGGTGTTGCAAGTCCAGTGCAGCTTGCTGTCCAGCCACAGCCCGAGGTACTTGTAGGAATCCACAGCCTCCACCTCGACTCCCTCGATCAGAACTGGTCGTGACCTTGGTCTGGACCTCCCAAAGTCAATGACCAGCTCCTTGGTCTTCGAGGTGTTGAGCTGCAGATGGTTCCTGTTGCACCACACAGCAAAGTCTCTCACCAGGCTCCTATAGTCCTCCTCTCTATCGTAACTGATACACCCAACGATGGCTGTGTCATCGGCAAACTTCTGAATGTGACACAGCTCCGAGTTGTAGCAAAAGTCCGCGGTGTACAGGGTGAAGAGAAGAGGGGCCAGCACCATGCCCTGGTGTGCTCCGGTGCTGCTAATCACAGTGCCAGATGTGATGTCCTTCAGCCTGACGTACTGCGGCCTGTCAGTGAGGTAGCTGGAGATCCAGGTGACCAGACAGGGGTCCACTCGCATCCTGTTCAGTTTGTCCTGAAGCAATAGGGGCTGGATGGTGTTGAAGGCACTCGAGAAGTCCAAGAAGAGGATCCTCACTGTGCCATTTCCCTTATCCAGATCCGAGTGGGCTCGGTGTAGCAGGTAGAGGATGGCATCTTCCACATCAACACCTGCCCGGTACGCAAACTGCAGACAGTCCTGGGCATGTTGTACCTGGGGTCTGAGGAGGCTGAGGAAGAGCCATTCCAACGTCTTCATCAGATGTAAAGTGAGTGCCACTGGTCGGAAGTCGTTCAGCTCGCTGGGCCAATTCTTTTTGGGAACTGGAATGGGAACATGATGTCTTCCAGAGGGTGGGCACTCTCCCCAGCTGCAGGCTGAGGTTGAAGATGCGTTGGAGTGGTTCACCCAGTTCAGCAGCGCAGGTCTTCAGTAGTCAGGGACACACCTTGTCCGGGTCTGCTGCTTTCCTGGAGTGAAGCTTCCTCAGTTGACCTCTGACCTGGTCTGCAGTAATGCATGGAGGAGTCTGTGTTGAGGTGGGGGATGAGGGGGAGGATGGGGCTGCTGTGATGACTGGGGGGAGGTGTATTGAGGGAAGAAGGAGAGATGGCTGCAGTGAGGGAGAGGGTGGGGGGGACATGGGCTGGTTGAACCGATTGAAGAAGTCATTCAACTCATTCGCCCTCTCCACTGTCCCCTCAACGACTCTGGTCTTTGTATTGTGGCCTGTGATGGTTTTCACACCTTCCCAGACCTCCCTCATGCTGTTCTCTTTCAGCTTTTGCTCCACCTTTCTCCTGTAGCTGTCCTTAGCTTCCCTCATGCAGCGTTTTACCTCCTGCTGTGCTGCTTTCATCACCTCCCTATCCCTGCTCCTGAAGGTGGCCTTCTTCCTGTTGAGGACAGCTTTGACTTCCTGTGTTACCCATGGCTTGTTATTAGGGTAACACTGTACAGTCTTAGTGGGGGAGACCACATCTGCACAGAAGTTGAGGTAATCCGTCAGACAGTGTGTCAGCCCCTCTATGTCCTCACAGTCAGTGTGTTTACATGCACATAGAGAGAATCGAATTTCTGCCATTGCTCGACTGAAATCGAAGTTCAAAATGCCATGTATACACCTTAATTCGGCTGAAATTGAACCGAACTTGATTTCTCGGAATCAAGCTACACGACCTAGATTATGCGATTTCTGCCGAGCTACTTAATGCATGTATACCCTATTGAGCTACGTATTCGAGCTACTTACTTCAGCACTGCCCCTTCCAGAAGTGACGAGTGACGAGACCACAAGCGGGAAACACAACAGCCTCGGTCGGCATGACAACGGCATGAATCTTTTCTTTTTGTGGCATTGTTTGCACTGTTAAAATTTAGCTCACTTACTCTATCACCAAATACATCTGTACAGCTGTTGCATAGCTGTGAATTGTGTAAGGCAAGGCAAGGCAAGTTTATTTATATAGCACATTTCATACACAGTGGCAGTTCAATGTGCTTTACAGAAGTAAAAGCAAAACAGTAAACAATAGAGAATAAAATTACATAAAATAAATGGGAAAAATATAATAAGAATTAAACAATAGTAGAAATAAAATAATAAAATGAAGTAGAAGTTCAAATAGGGGGAGAAAAAAAAACCAAAAAACAGCAGAATAAAATAGAATAAAAGTTAAGTAAAATTTGAAACATGCAGAAACTGTAAAAGTACAGATTATAAAAACATGTATAGAAGACAATATTAATTATTTAACAAAAAGCATCTGAAAACAGCTTGGTCTTTAACCTAGATTTGAAGCTGCCAACAGCAGGAGCATTTTTGATGTCCTCTGGGAGTTGGTTCCATAGCTGTACTGCATAGTAGCTAAAAGCTGCTTCACCATACTTTGTTTTAACAACAGGTTTTAATAGTAAATTTTTCTGTTGCAATCTGGTAGATCTGATTGGGTTAGGCCGCTGCAACATATCAGAGAGGTAATTGGGCCCTGTACCATTTAGAGATTTGTACACCAGCAGCAATGCTTTAAAGTCAATTCTGTAGCTTACTGGAAGCCAGTGAAGGGACCTTAGAATTGGAGTAATGTGCTCTGTTCTTTTTGTTCGTGTGAGAACCCTAGCCGCTGCATTTTGCACCAGCTGAAGTC